>NC_084628.1:48893266-49108046 GCF_033978795.1 Nerophis ophidion
TGAGCATACAGCATATATATGTGGATATGTTTAGGTCATGTGAGCATACAGCATATATATGTGGATATGTTTAGGTCATGTGAGCATACAGCATATATATGTGGATATGTTTAGGTCATGTGACCATACAGCATATATATGTGGATATGTTTAGGTCATGTGAGCATACAGCAAATATATGTGGATATGTTTAGGTCATGTGACCATACAGCATATATATGTGGATATGTTTAGGTCATGTGAGCATACAGCATATATATGTGGATATATTTAGGTCATGTGAGCATACAGCATATATATGTGGATATGTTTAGGTCATGTGAGCATACAGCATATATATGTGGATATGTTTAGGTCATGTGACCATACAGCATATATATGTGGATATGTTTAGGTCATGTGAGCATACAGCATATATATGTGGATATGTTTAGGTCATGTGAGCATACAGCATATATATGTGGATATGTTTAGGTCATGTGACCATACAGCATATATATGTTGATATGTTTAGGTCATGTGAGCATACAGCATATATATGTGGATATGTTTAGGTCATGTGAGCATACAGCATATATATGTGGATATGTTTAGGTCATGTGACCATACAGCATATATATGTGGATATGTTTAGGCCATGTGAGCATACAGCATATATATGTGGATATGTTTAGGTCATGTGAGCATACAGCATATATATGTGGATATGTTTAGGTCATGTGACCATACAGCATATATATGTGGATATGTTTAGGTCATGTGAGCATACAGCATATATATGTGGATATGTTTAGGTCATGTGAGCATACAGCATATATATGTGGATATGTTTAGGTCATGTGACCATACAGCATATATATGTGGATATGTTTAGGCCATGTGAGCCTACAGCATATATATGTGGATATGTTTAGGTCATGTGAGCATGCAGCATATATATGTGGATATGTTTAGGCCATGTGAGCATACAGCATATATATGTGGATATGTTTAGGTCATGTGAGCATACACCATATATATGTGGATATGTTTAGGTCATGTGAGCATACAGCATATATATGTGGATATGTTTAGGTCATGTGAGCATACAGCATATATATGTGGATATGTTTAGGTCATGTGACCATACAGCATATATATGTGGATATGTTTAGGTCATGTGAGCATACAGCATATATATGTGGATATGTTTAGGTCATGTGAGCATACAGCATATATATGTGGATATGTTTAGGTCATGTGAGCATACAGCATATATATGTGGATATGTTTAGGTCATGTGACCATACAGCATATATATGTGGATATGTTTAGGTCATGTGAGCATACAGCATATATATGTGGATATGTTTAGGTCATGTGACCATACAGCATATATATGTGGATATGTTTAGGTCATGTGAGCATACAGCATATATATGTGGATATGTTTAGGTCATGTGACCATACAGCATATATATGTGGATATGTTTAGGTCATGTGAGCATACAGCATATATATGTGGATATGTTTAGGTCATGTGAGCATACAGCATATATATGTGGATATGTTTAGGTCATGTGACCATACAGCATATATATGTGGATATGTTTAGGTCATGTGAGCATACAGCATATATATGTGGATATGTTTAGGTCATGTGAGCATACAGCATATATATGTGGATATGTTTAGGTCATGTGAGCATACAGCATATATATGTGGATATGTTTAGGTCATGTGACCATACAGCATATATATGTTGATATGTTTAGGTCATGTGAGCATACAGCATATATATGTGGATATGTTTAGGTCATGTGAGCATACAGCATATATATGTGGATATGTTTAGGTCATGTGACCATACAGCATATATATGTGGATATGTTTAGGTCATGTGAGCATACAGCATATATATGTGGATATGTTTAGGTCATGTGAGCATACAGCATATATATGTGGATATGTTTAGGTCATGTGACCATACAGCATATATATGTGGATATGTTTAGGTCATGTGAGCATACAGCATATATATGTGGATATGTTTAGGTCATGTGAGCATACAGCATATATATGTGGATATGTTTAGGTCATGTGAGCATACAGCATATATATGTGGATATGTTTAGGCCATGTGAGCATACAGCATATATATGTGGATATGTTTAGGTCATGTGAGCATACAGCATATATATGTGGATATGTTTAGGTCATGTGAGCATACAGCATATATATGTGGATATGTTTAGGTCATGTGAGCATACAGCATATATATGTGGATATGTTTAGGCCATGTGAGCATACAGCATATATATGTGGATATGTTTAGGTCATGTGAGCATACAGCATATATATGTGGATATGTTTAGGTCATGTGAGCATACAGCATATATATGTGGATATGTTTAGGTCATGTGAGCATACAGCATATATATGTGGATATGTTTAGGTCATGTGACCATACAGCATATATATGTGGATATGTTTAGGTCATGTGAGCATACAGCAAATATATGTGGATATGTTTAGGTCATGTGACCATACAGCATATATATGTGGATATGTTTAGGTCATGTGAGCATACAGCATATATATGTGGATATATTTAGGTCATGTGAGCATACAGCATATATATGTGGATATGTTTAGGTCATGTGAGCATACAGCATATATATGTGGATATGTTTAGGTCATGTGACCATACAGCATATATATGTGGATATGTTTAGGTCATGTGAGCATACAGCATATATATGTGGATATGTTTAGGTCATGTGAGCATACAGCATATATATGTGGATATGTTTAGGTCATGTGACCATACAGCATATATATGTTGATATGTTTAGGTCATGTGAGCATACAGCATATATATGTGGATATGTTTAGGTCATGTGAGCATACAGCATATATATGTGGATATGTTTAGGTCATGTGACCATACAGCATATATATGTGGATATGTTTAGGCCATGTGAGCATACAGCATATATATGTGGATATGTTTAGGTCATGTGAGCATACAGCATATATATGTGGATATGTTTAGGTCATGTGACCATACAGCATATATATGTGGATATGTTTAGGTCATGTGAGCATACAGCATATATATGTGGATATGTTTAGGTCATGTGAGCATACAGCATATATATGTGGATATGTTTAGGTCATGTGACCATACAGCATATATATGTGGATATGTTTAGGCCATGTGAGCCTACAGCATATATATGTGGATATGTTTAGGTCATGTGAGCATGCAGCATATATATGTGGATATGTTTAGGCCATGTGAGCATACAGCATATATATGTGGATATGTTTAGGTCATGTGAGCATACACCATATATATGTGGATATGTTTAGGTCATGTGAGCATACAGCATATATATGTGGATATGTTTAGGTCATGTGAGCATACAGCATATATATGTGGATATGTTTAGGCCATGTGAGCATACAGCATATATATGTGGATATGTTTAGGTCATGTGAGCATACAGCATATATATGTGGATATGTTTAGGTCATGTGAGCATACAGCATATATATGTGGATATGTTTAGGTCATGTGAGCATACAGCATATATATGTGGATATGTTTAGGTCATGTGACCATACAGCATATATATGTGGATATGTTTAGGTCATGTGAGCATACAGCATATATATGTGGATATGTTTAGGTCATGTGACCATACAGCATATATATGTGGATATGTTTAGGTCATGTGAGCATACAGCATATATATGTGGATATGTTTAGGTCATGTGACCATACAGCATATATATGTGGATATGTTTAGGTCATGTGAGCATACAGCATATATATGTGGATATGTTTAGGTCATGTGAGCATACAGCATATATATGTGGATATGTTTAGGTCATGTGACCATACAGCATATATATGTGGATATGTTTAGGTCATGTGAGCATACAGCATATATATGTGGATATGTTTAGGTCATGTGAGCATACAGCATATATATGTGGATATGTTTAGGTCATGTGAGCATACAGCATATATATGTGGATATGTTTAGGTCATGTGAGCATACAGCATATATATGTGGATATGTTTAGGTCATGTGAGCATACAGCATATATATGTGGATATGTTTAGGTCATGTGAGCATACAGCATATATATGTGGATATGTTTAGGTCATGTGACCATACAGCATATATATGTTGATATGTTTAGGTCATGTGAGCATACAGCATATATATGTGGATATGTTTAGGTCATGTGAGCATACAGCATATATATGTGGATATGTTTAGGTCATGTGACCATACAGCATATATATGTGGATATGTTTAGGTCATGTGAGCATACAGCATATATATGTGGATATGTTTAGGTCATGTGAGCATACAGCATATATATGTGGATATGTTTAGGTCATGTGAGCATACAGCATATATATGTGGATATGTTTAGGTCATGTGAGCATACAGCATATATATGTGGATATGTTTAGGTCATGTGAGCATACAGCATATATATGTGGATATGTTTAGGTCATGTGACCATACAGCATATATATGTTGATATGTTTAGGTCATGTGAGCATACAGCATATATATGTGGATATGTTTAGGTCATGTGAGCATACAGCATATATATGTGGATATGTTTAGGTCATGTGACCATACAGCATATATATGTGGATATGTTTAGGTCATGTGAGCATACAGCATATATATGTGGATATGTTTAGGTCATGTGAGCATACAGCATATATATGTGGATATGTTTAGGTCATGTGAGCATACAGCATATATATGTGGATATGTTTAGGTCATGTGAGCATACAGCATATATATGTGGATATGTTTAGGTCATGTGAGCATACAGCATATATATGTGGATATGTTTAGGTCATGTGAGCATACAGCATATATATGTGGATATGTTTAGGTCATGTGAGCATACAGCATATATATGTGGATATGTTTAGGTCATGTGAGCATACACCATATATATGTGGATATGTTGCCTTGGCCTTGAATGAACACTTGATGCATATAATGACAGCAGTATGATGATTCTATGTGTCTACATTCAAACATTCTTCTTCATACTGCATTCATATATGCTACTTTTAAACTTTCATGCAGAGAAGGAATCATAAATAAAAGTGTATTTATGAAACAGTTATTGGCACAGTGGCACAAACATTCATGTCATTTCCAAACAAAGTGCAAGATTGTCAGAGACATTTTAAAACAAGCTATGAGTGCACTTTTGTGCATGATGTCACTAAGATGACATATCAAAACAACACTCAATTAAAGTGCACTTTTTGTACAGAACGCCACTACAATAGTTTCAAACAAATAAAGTGCACTTTTGTGCATGATGTCACACAAGATATTTCAATAAGTGTCAAATAAAAATGAGCTGCATAATAGGAAATCAAATAGTGTATGTCCTTCACTATGTGGTAGGTTCCTGCAGACGTTATCTACTTCTGTTGTTGACTACTTTTTCATACAGTGTTGATGTGGACATGAGAGACACCAGGCTCAATTGGGTCAGCGCTGGTTGCTTCGGCATTTTGTTGATGTGGCACCGGCCGGAGATGTTGACATGTGGAGTTTCAAGCACTGGTTTGCCGCACACTTGACATATTACAGTTGTTTGTTCAACATCTTCTCGCTTGAATCCAAACCACCGCCACACGATGGACCCCCTGCTGTTTTTCTTGGGAAATAATTATTCCTTCATTTGTTACCAGATTGGCACCTTTTCTCTCTCGTATTACCACTCGCACCGCTCCTCTACAGCTAACTTGACCCATGCCGCTTCCTCTCTGCTGGGTGAGGGCATATGACGCGACAGTATGTGACGTATGTAAGAAGGTGCGCTTGTTTTACGTCTCTGTGAGAAGCAGAGACAGGAAAGAGCGAGAAGAGCCTGTAGTGTAATGCCCGCAGCTAAAAGCAACTGCATGAGAAGGTATACTCCAATATCACCATACAGTCTTTTTCTGTATCGCAGAGACAAACCCACAATATATCGCCCAACCCTAATTTAGCCATTCCTTTACCACTTTTGAGGTGTGTTTGGGGTCATTGTCCTGTTGGAACATCCAATTTTGCCCAAGATCCAACCTCCGGGCTGATGATTTGAGCTTGTCCTGAACAATTCAGAGCTAATCCACCTTTTTCATTGTCCCATTTAAAGCAGCAGTTCCATTGGCAGCAAAACAGGCCCAGAGCATAATACTACCACCACCATGCTTGACGGTAGGAATGGTGTTTCTGGGATTAAAGGCCTCACCTTTTCTGCTCCAAACATATTGCTGGGTATTGTGGCCAAACAGCTCCATTTTTGTTTCATCTGACATCACATGGACACAGATAAGACCTTTTAGAGCAGGGGTGTCAAACTCCTTTTAGATGGGGGGCCACTTGGAGAAAAATCTACTCCCAAGTGGGCCGGACTGGTAAAATCACGGCACGATAACTTAAAAACTAAGACAACTTCGGATTGTTTTTTGTTGTTGTTTAAAAATAGAACAAGTACATTCCAAAATGTTTCAAATCATAATGTTGTTGGGGGTTTTTACACTTACATGTTGTGGTTAATAGTATTCTATCTTTATTTGTTGTTATTTATACTTTCTGAATAAATGATGTAATAATGTTCATCAGTCAACTCATTGCTGTTAATTTTCAATCCATCAAGATAATAAAATATCAACATCAAATTACAGGATGTTATTTATGTAGTTTGCTAATTTTCCTCGACTGCTGCATTAATATGTGTTCTTCTTTTTCTTCCATGTGTACCATCATTTACAACAGGGGTTGGCAACCTTTAAAGAGCCATTTTGACCCGTGTCACAAAATAAAGAAAACAATGGGAGCCACAAAACTCATTTGAAATTTAAAATGAAATAACACTGCATACAGTTTTTTTTTTTGCTTTGTGCTATGTATAAACCAGGGGTCTCAGACACACGGCCCGCACCTTAATATGAAAATTGAACGTTAGTGCGGCCCGCGAGATTTATATGAATGCCGCTTGACAGCATCACACATGCCAACCCTCCTAATTTTTCTGGGAGACTGTCAAATTTCAGAGCATCTATTCTCGCGAATGTCTGCTGGTTTTCACCCTGACAACAATAATAAGGGCCTGCTATGATGGTGGACCCTTTAAGGCCCCCCTACAACCTGTGCTAACAGCTTGCCAGCCCAGTCACATGTTGATTGTGGTTACTGCAGACACGTAAGTGACTGCAAGGCATACTTGTTCAACAGCCATACAGGTCACCTTGAGGGTGCCCGTTTAAACAACTTTAACACTCTCACTAATATGTGCCACACTGTGAACCCACACCAAACAAGAATGACAAACACATTTCGGGAGAACATCCCGAAATCCCCTCCGTGCGTCGGTTGAGGTGGGTGGGGTTTTGTGGTAGCGGGGGTGTATAATGTAGCCCGGAATAGTTAGGGATGCATGGGATTCTGGGTATTAGTTCTGTTGTGTTTATGTTGTGTTACAGTGTGGATGTTCTCCCGAAATGTGTTTGTCATTCTTGTTTGGTGTGGATTCACAGTGTGGCGCATAATAGTAAGAGTGTTAAAGTTGTTTATATCACAACCATCAGTATAACCTGTGTGGCTGTTGACCAAGTATGCCTTGCAGTCGATGTTGTGTGCTAGCAGGGGTCGCATGCTACATGTGATCGGCCGGCACACAGATAGCATGGCGTGAAGGTGGGCGTGACGATATGTTTTAGAGAACGTTAAAAGCATTGTCACCACAACTCGCCCTGAAAATAGTTATGCGGGTGAAAACCAGAGAATGTTAGCCCAGGAATATTTCTGGCAAAGGCACTGAAATCCGGACAACCTCCCGGAAAAATCTTGAGGGTCGGAAAGTATGCAGGTGAGCCACATCAGAGTGATCAAAGAGCCGCATGCGGCTCCGCAGCCGCGGGTTGCCGACCCCTGATCTACAAAGATACATAGAATTGCTATTGTGACATCTAGTGGACACATTTAGAACAGCCGTTTCTTTCATTCAAAAATTTCTGCTATTTTTATATTTAGCAAACTCATCCCGCAACCTGGTCTGGTGAAGATAAGGTCCTTTTTATTTTATAAATAAAATAAAATCAGATAAATAAAAAACAAAACCAAACATTTTCTTAGATAAAAAGGAAAGTAAAATATTATAAAAACAATTACATAAAAAATAGTAATTAATGATAATGTTAGTGGACCGGCGGTGCAGACAATCATGTGTGTCCCTTGCAGACTGTGTTATCTATGTTGTGGGAACCAGAATTTTGGTAGCAGAAAGAAACAACCCCTTTTTTGTGTGAGTGGGTGTGGATGGGTGTGAATGGGGGAGGGAGGTTTTTTTTTGGGGGGGGGGGGGGTCGATGCACTAATTGAAAGTGTATCTTGTGTATTTTCATGTTGCTTTAATTAAAAAAATAAAATAAATAAAACTTATCCCTCGGGCTGGATAAAACCTGTTCGCGGGCCGTACGTTTGACACCCATGTTCGAGAGGAAAGTTATGTGGTCCAATTAAATGAAGTTACCATGGTAACCGCACCATAGCAACGGTCCCATCCCTGTCAACATTTCCTGGTTCTCAAGAGGAGGTGGGCGGAGTAATCTGCCGAAAAGGAAATTCCGCATGAACAGAGGCCAGCAATCAATAAGAGGAAAGAAAAGAAAAACAATACAAACTAATGAGGACATTTGGCTCCAACACATGTCATTTATTTGCACAAAACTCGGTGACAGTTTTATCTAAAGTTATTTCAGGTTGTTTTGGAGTGAAATTTGCCAGCAAGGACAACAGTCAGTCTCCTCGCTCATATTTGTACTGATGTGGTCATTGATCTGATCACGGACTGTACAGCCATTAACCTAAAAGAGCGTCGGTTGAGGTGGGCGGGGGTTGGGGGGGCTGGGTTTGGTGGTAGCGGGGGTGTATAATGTAGCCCGGAATAGTTCGGGATACATGGGATTCTGGGTATTTGTTCTGTTGTGTTTATTTTGTGTTACAGTGCGGATGTTTTCCCAAAATGTGTTTGTCATTCTTGTTTGGTGTGGTTTCACAGTGTGGTGCATATTATTAGTAAGAGTGCTAAAGTCACAACCCTCAGTGTAACCTGTATGGCTGTTGACCAAGTATGCCTTGCAGTCGCTTATGTGTGTCTGCAGAAGCCTCATACAACATGTGAATGGGCTGGTAAGCTGTTTGTGACGGTTGTAGAGGGCGCTAAACGCATTGTCATTGCAGCACGCCCTTATTATTGTTGTTTGGGTGAAAACCTGCAGACAGTCGAGAGAATGGTTGCTCTGAAACTCGGCAGTCTCCCGGAAAGCTTGAGATGGTTGGCAAATGTGATGTCAAGCGGCATTCAAATAAAACTTGCGGGCCGCACTAATATTACATTTTCACATTAAGGTTCGGGCCGTGTGTCTGAGACCGCTGGTTAATACATAGCACAAGACAAAAAAAACTTTGTACGCTGTGTTATTTTTCTTTTATTTCAAAAGAGTCTTGTGGCTCCCGTAGTATTCTTTATTTTGTGAAACGGGTCAAAATGTCTCTTTGAGTGGTAAAGGTTGGTGACCCCTGCTGTAGATGATGGTACATATGTACAAAATAGACCACATGATTTTAGTACATCAATCGAGGAAAATGATCAAACTACATACTGTAATTTGATTTTAATATTTTTTTATCTTGATTGATTGAAAATGAACATCATTAAGTTGAGTAATGTACATCATTTATTCAGAAAATTCAAATAAGGACAAATAAAGATAGAATACTATTAACCGCAACATGTAAGTGTAAAAAAACAACAACATTATGATTTCTACATTTTCAGAAAGTGCTTCTTCCATTTTTAAACACTGAAAACAATCTGAGGGTGTCTTTATTTTTAAGTTATCGTGCAGGGATTTTACCAGTCCGGCCCACTTGGGAGTAGATTTTTCCTCCATGTGGCCCCCCATCTAAAATGAGTTTGACACCCCTGCTCTATGGTAGAAATAAATTGCATGAATAATCTAAGTGTGGACGTGATAAATGTGCTAATATTTTCTGATTAATCACATGAGTTAACACATTAATTTTGACAGCCCTAATGCAATAGATTAAGTTTAGTGCTGTTTTGTTCAATATTCCTGAGATTAGAATGTGCAATAAACTTTAAAACCATTCATTTGATCTGCTGCTGCTCCAGCCAACTTGGCGATGGCAAGAATAATTGTCACGTCAGTCATTCTTTAGAAGGAAACTTGGATATTAGTGGTGGTGCACACTTGACAAGCTGTACACAAGTTGTATATTGTCCTTTGAGAAGTTTTACTGCAATACAAACATGAAATCTGAGGGCTGTGTTCACTTCTGCAGTGTAAACTGGAGCTTCACAACATCATTGGCACCGTAGACCATGGCACAGCGTTTGGAAGGATTGCATTTTCATGCCCCAGGGATCAGGTAAAGTATTTGTGTTTATTGTTGATTGTTAGTAACATTTTGTCAGAACTCATTCCAATCATTCCATAGCTTCCTGACCTTGAAGCCATGATGAAAAAGGAAAGTCAGAAAATTCTCACACCTTTAGTCAGCCTGGACACACCTGGGAAAGCCACCGTGGAAGTTGTTATTTTGGCTGACCCGGTAAGTATATTTCACACATGACAAGCTTTGTGTAGAGGAACAAAGGGAACTATATTTCCCTTCATCAGGATGGCCATGAGATTTGCTTCGTAGGAGATGAAGCATTCCGAGAGCTTTCCACAGTGGACCCCAAAGGCAAGGAGTTGCTTGAAAAGGTCGGTGATGCTGCAGCGCTTCATTTGCCAGATGATAATTTTTGCCACTCACTGCACACGTCTCATTTCATTTCCCAGGCGATGGCTGACGACAAAAGCAATGAGTGGTTTGCCAAGCACAACAGACAGAAAGCTGCTGCATGAGACTGACTTCAAAACTGTCAACTCTTTCTAAAAGTGCATTGTACTGTTGTTGCACATATTTAGTAATTGAGTGGCATGTCAATTAGTTTGTTTGATTCATGAAGTAATCAATTATAACACCATAGTTTCAATGCATATTTTAGTCACAATTGTTTAAATAAACCAATATTTTGCTGCTTGCCATAAACTTCATTCTTCTTTTTAATAAACGCACATGGTCAACAATGAAACTGCACTTTTAACGTGTGCATTAACAATAATATTTTACAAATATTATTGTTAATGCTATTATCCGCTGGAAATAACGACGCCCACTCACTCCGATCTGTTTTGGATATAATGCCCATTCTTTCCAGCCTGTCTAGTTCTTTTTTTACTAGTTCTCGGAGGGCATAGGGCACTGGTCTAGACTTCCTAAAGATGTGCTAACTGCTTGGTTTCACTCTGATAGAAGCTTTAAACTCTTTGATGGTGCTGGGGCCTTCCTCAAACACTGCCTTGTGTTCCATCTGACCACAGAACTTTCCTCCAGAAGGTCTTATCTGTGTCCATGTGATGAAAGATGAAACAAAAATGGAGCTGTTTGGCCACAATACCCAGCAATATGTTTGGAGGAGGAAAGGTGAGGCCTTTAATCCCAGGAACACCATTCCTACCGTCAAGCATGGTGGTGGTAGTATTATGCTCTGGGCCTGTTTTGCTGCCAATGTAACTGGTGCTTTAAATGGGACAATGAAAAAGGAGGATTAGCTCCAAATTGTTCAGGACAAGCTAAAATCATCAGGGGGGAGGTTGGGTCTTGGGCACAGTTGGGTGTTCCAACAGGACAATGACCCCAAACACACCTCAAAAGTGGTAAAGGAATGGCTAAATCAGGTGGGAATGAAGGTTTTAGAATGTCCTTCCCAAAGTCCTGACTTAAAGGTGTGGACAATGCTGAAGAAACAAGTCCATGTCGGAAAAGCAACACGTCTAGCTGAACTGCAGCAATTTAGTGGTGAAAAATGTGCACAGAAGCTTGTGGATGACTACCAAAAGTGCCTTATTGCAGGTAAACTTGCCAAGGGACATGGAAGCAAATATTAACATTGCTGTATGTATACTTTTGATTGCTCACATTTTCAGTAGAGCCATAATAAATTCATAAAAGAAGCAAACTTCATGAATGTTTCTGTGAGCAACAAGTATGTGCTCCAATCACTACATCACAAAAAAAATAGGAGTTGTAGAAATGATTGGAAAGTCAAGACAGCCATGACATCATGTTCTTTACAAGTGTACGTACACTTTTGACCACCACTGTATATATATATATATTACAGTTTGGACCACTGATGAAATATTTGATGGTATTGTAGATAGATTGTAGCTTGGAATATGTGGCTTGTACTCGCACATAATTGACTTGTGGTGTGTAGGAGAAGTTCCCAACACTCATTTGATCTCAATTTCAGTAACTCTTGTGTTCATATAATAAACATGCATATCTCCAATATCTTTTTATACAGATCCAAAATGCTACAAGAAGAAACCCAGGTAACACCAGTGTAACGCATACAGGTTTAAAAATATATTTAAAAAATAAATTGTTAGTGGGAGTACAGGGGTTAGTGCGTGCGCCTCACAATAAGAAGGCCCTGGGTTCAATCCCGGGCTAGGGCTCTTTCTGTGTGGAGTTTGCATGTTCTCCCTGTGAATGCGTGGGTTCTACTCTGGCTTCCTCCCACCTTCAAAGACATGCACCTGGGGATAGGCCCCTCCCACCTCCAAAGACATGCACCTGGGGATAGGCCCCTCCCACCTCCAAAGACATGCACCTGGGGATAGGCCCCTCCCACCTCCAAAGGTGCGAGGGGCTACTGCTACTGCAGTACAATTTTAGTCTACTTTATACCTGCATTACCCTTTCCATCCTTACACTTTCCATCCTTTGTAACTGAGCTACTGTGTGGAACAATTTATTTGTGGATCAATAAAGTTTGTCTAAGACTAAGTCTAATAAGGGGTAGAAAATGGATGGATGGAAATTGTTAGGGGTTATACCAAACTATAGCTACCACCAAAAGAATAAACATTATATTTCAAGACCCAAAACAAGATGACAATTTAGGGAGGCGTCGCTCGGTTAGAAGAGTGGCTGTGCCAACAACTCCAGGGTTGCAGGTTAAATTCCTGCTTCCATCCAAGTCACTGCCGTTTACCCACCCGCACTAGTTGAAATGTTGAGCGTGGATTTCACTACGTAAAGTGCTTGGAGTCATTAGAGAAAAAGTGCTATGTATAATTCACTTCACTATCAAGCCAAACCATTTTGTAAGGCAAGCGACAAACTCATTTAACATTATTTGACACTTTAACCATTCTGTAAAAAGTAGACGTGTATGACTTAGCAGTGTTGAGTTCAGTTGAGTGTCAGTGGAACATGCATGAGAACATGAACAATGTCATGCATCACACAATTCTGTAAAAAGTAGATGTGTATGACTTAGCAGTATTGGGTTCAGTTGAGTGTCAGTGGAACATGCATGAGAACATGAACAATGTCATGCATCACACAATTCTGTAAAAAGTAGACGTCTATGACTTAGCAGTGTTGGGTTCAGTTGAGTGTCAGTGGAACATGCATGAGAACATGAACTATGTCATGCATCACACAATTCTGTAAAAAGTAGACGTGTATGACTTAGCAGTGTTGAGTTCAGTTGAGTGTCAGTGGAACATGCATGAGAACATGAACAATGTCATGCATCACACAATTCTGTAAAAAGTAGACGTCTATGACTTAGCAGTGTTGAGTTCAGTTGAGTGTCAGTGGAACATGCATGAGAACATGAACAATGTCATGCATCACACAATTCTGTAAAAAGTAGACGTCTATGACTTAGCAGTGTTGAGTTCAGTTGAGTGTCAGTGGAACATGCATGAGAACATGAACAATGTCATGCATCACACAATTCTGTAAAAAGTAGATGTGTATGACTTAGCAGTATTGGGTTCAGTTGAGTGTCAGTGGAACATGCATGAGAACATGAACAATGTCATGCATCACACAATTCTGTAAAAAGTAGACGTCTATGACTTAGCAGTGTTGGGTTCAGTTGAGTGTCAGTGGAACATGCATGAGAACATGAACTATGTCATGCATCACACAATTCTGTAAAAAGTAGACGTGTATGACTTAGCAGTGTTGAGTTCAGTTGAGTGTCAGTGGAACATGCATGAGAACATGAACAATGTCATGCATCACACAATTCTGTAAAAAGTAGACGTCTATGACTTAGCAGTGTTGAGTTCAGTTGAGTGTCAGTGGAACATGCATGAGAACATGAACAATGTCATGCATCACACAATTCTGTAAAAAGTAGACGTCTATGACTTAGCAGTGTTGAGTTCAGTTGAGTGTCAGTGGAACATGCATGAGAACATGAACAATGTCATGCATCACACAATTCTGTAAAAAGTAGATGTGTATGACTTAGCAGTATTGGGTTCAGTTGAGTGTCAGTGGAACATGCATGAGAACATGAACAATGTCATGCATCACACAATTCTGTAAAAAGTAGACGTCTATGACTTAGCAGTGTTGGGTTCAGTTGAGTGTCAGTGGAACATGCATGAGAACATGAACTATGTCATGCATCACACAATTCTGTAAAAAGTAGACGTGTATGACTTAGCAGTGTTGAGTTCAGTTGAGTGTCAGTGGAACATGCATGAGAACATGAACAATGTCATGCATCACACAATTCTGTAAAAAGTAGACGTCTATGACTTAGCAGTGTTGAGTTCAGTTGAGTGTCAGTGGAACATGCATGAGAACATGAACAATGTCATGCATCACACAATTCTGTAAAAAGTAGACGTCTATGACTTAGCAGTGTTGAGTTCAGTTGAGTGTCAGTGGAACATGCATGAGAACATGAACTATGTCATGCATCACACAATTCTGTAAAAAGTAGACGTGTATGACTTAGCAGTGTTGAGTTCAGTTGAGTGTCAGTGGAACATGCATGAGAACATGAACAATGTCATGCATCACACAATTCCACTTATTTCATTACAGCACATCCGAAAAGGAGTAGAAAGGAGCAGAGCTTATTTATTCCTACCCCTTTTCATACCGTAGCAATTTTATCCCATTTCCTTCTTCTCTGTAACAGAACAATGAATAAATAAATAATAAATAAATAATACACCATAGTAAGTAAACACATATTAAATACATAAATAATCTTTATCTCAATAATTAAAAAAAAAGGTTTGAAGATGTTGATCATGCTTGTTGTGTGTACTTAGTGAACACTTGTAGTTTGAACAGTCTCTGAAAGTGAATCATATTGCTGCTTTCTGTCATTTCTTTACTTAATCCATTCCTTCATTTCATTCCACATATTGATATACTAAAGCTTTTAAGTGTCAGGCTTGCCACTGACAGTTTGTTTGTGTTTAGTATTTCCTGTCTTTAGTTCCTGTCAGTGCTCTTATTTTGTCTGTTTCCTGTTTTTTTTCCCTGTGCACTGTTTCTCCTCAGGTGCATCTGATTGGCCGCTGGCCACACCTGGTGTCAATCAGCCCGCTCCTATTTGTACCTGCTTTTGTCCTCCAGGCAGGGCTGGATTATTGTCTTGTGGATGTCGCTCTTGTCATTGCTACCTGTCGTGTTGTATCATATGGTGTCAATGCAGCGTTGCGGTAAACTATATTTCATAGTGGTTTGTAGCTTATTGTCTTTTGTTCCCTGCTTCCAAGTTTGTTTTCATATTATAAGTACGACTTCTGTTTCTTGCTCAATACCTGCTAGCTTCCACGCTCGGCCATTTTGTTTGTTATCCGCTCACGTGCGTGTTTTTTGTTTGTACCCTTTGTTTGTTTTTTGTCTTAGTGTTTTAAATTAAATCATGTTTTTTCACTCCATGCCTGCCTCCTTCTCTGCATCTTGGGGTTCGTCACAAACCTACTCGGACAGAATAATCCAGCCAAATTCGAGCCCCGCAGAGATGTCTATGGCAGAGAGGCTTCAATTAGCGTTAAAACTAATGGCTAATTTAAAGGAAAGTTCGGCCTCTTTTCAAGCCGTCTCCCACCCACTCCTGTTGTCTGTGGGCCTATCTGGGGACGTCTTGGATCCGTTCCTTGAGGGGCGGCTATCAGTAGCTGTGTAGATAAGGAGGGAGGTGTTGGGGGCACGTCTGACCGGTAGAAGGCCACGGGGAAGACCCAGGACCCGGGAAGACTGTGTCTCCCGGCTGGCCAGGGAACACCTCGGGATCCCCCGGAAAGAGCTGGACCAAGTGGCTGGGGAGAGGAAAGTATGGGTTTCCCTGCTTAGGCTGCTGCCCCCGCGACCACACCTCGGATAAGTGGAAGACGATGGATGGAAATGATAGGTTGCTGATATATGTTAAAGGTTCTGAAATCTCTTCAATAACCCTTTTTATCGTTTCGATATTTGTGTTTTTTTGTTTCATCAAATTCCCAGCAAGTTAATTTAAAGCGACTGTAAAAGTGAACGGGGATATAATCTACAACGGTTTGTTTATAAAGTTTTACTTCCTTCCTCCCATCATTGCACACATTTAGCACTCATTTAAAACACATTTATCACACATTTAGAACACTGATCACACATTTATCACACATTTATCACTTATTTATCATACATTTATCACACATTGAGCACACATTTATCACACATTGAGCACACATTTATCACACATTTAGCACACATTTAGCACTTATTTATCACACATTCATCACACATTTAGAACAAATTTAGCACTTATTTATCACACATTTAGCACTTATTTATCACACATTTAGCACTTAATAATCACACATTTAGCACTTATTTTTCACACATTTATCACTCATTGAGCACACATTTATCACACATTTAGCACTTATTTATCACACATTGAGCACACATTCATCACACATTTAGCACTTATCCATCACACATTTAGCACTTATTCATCACACATTTAGCACTTATTTATCACTCATTGAGCACACATTTAGCACTTATTTATCACACATTTATCACTCATTGAGCACACATTTAGCAAACATTGAGCACACATTTATCACACATTGAGCACACATTTATCACTCATTTAGCACACATTTAGCACTTATTTATCACTCATTGAGCACACATTTATCACTCATTGAGCACACATTTAGCACTTATTTATCACACATTTATCACTCATTGAGCACACATTTAGCACTTATTTATCACACATTTATCACTCATTGAGCACACATTTAGCACTTATTTATCACACATTTATCACTCATTGAGCACACATTTATCACACATTGAGCACACATTTATCACACATTTATCACACATTTATCACTCATTGAGCACACATTTATCACTCATTTAGCACACATTTAGCACTTATTTATCACACATTGAGCACACATTTATCAGACATTTATCACTCATTGAGCACACATTTATCACACATTGAGCCCACATTTATCACTCATTTAGCACACATTTAGCACTTATTTATCACACATTGAGCACACATTTATCAGACATTTATCACTCATTGAGCACACATTTATCACACATTGAGCCCACATTTATCACACATTTATCACTCATTTAGCGCACATTTAGCACTTATCTATCACACATTGAGCACACATTTAGCACTTATTTATCACTCATTGAGCACACATTTATCAGACATTTAGCACTTATTTATCACACATTGAGCACACATTTATCAGACATTTAGCACTTATTTATCACACATTGAGCACACATTTATCAGACATTTAGCACTTATTTATCACACATTGAGCACACATTTATCAGACATTTAGCACTTATTTATCACACATTTATCACTCATTGAGCACACATTTAGCACTTATTTATCACACATTTATCACTCATTGAGCACACATTTAGCACTTATTTATCACACATTTATCACTCATTGAGCACACATTTATCACACATTGAGCACACATTTATCACACATTTATCACACATTTATCACTCATTGAGCACACATTTATCACTCATTTAGCACACATTTAGCACTTATTTATCACACATTGAGCACACATTTATCAGACATTTATCACTCATTGAGCACACATTTATCACACATTGAGCCCACATTTATCACTCATTTAGCACACATTTAGCACTTATTTATCACACATTGAGCACACATTTATCAGACATTTATCACTCATTGAGCACACATTTATCACACATTGAGCCCACATTTATCACACATTTATCACTCATTTAGCGCACATTTAGCACTTATCTATCACACATTGAGCACACATTTAGCACTTATTTATCACTCATTGAGCACACATTTATCAGACATTTAGCACTTATTTATCACACATTGAGCACACATTTATCAGACATTTAGCACTTATTTATCACACATTGAGCACACATTTATCAGACATTTAGCACTTATTTATCACACATTGAGCACACATTTATCAGACATTTAGCACTTATTTATCACACATTGAGCACACATTTATCAGACATTTAGCACTTATTTATCACACATTTATCAGACATTTAGCACTTATTTATCAGACATTTAGCACTTATTTATCACACATTGAGCACACATTTATCAGACATTGAGCACACATTTATCACACATTTATCAGACATTTATCACTCATTGAGCGCAGCCAGGCGGGGCAGAGTGTTGACTTGGTGCGGGCTAAAGTGTCAGCTGTCCCCGCTCCTTACCTCCGTGTATGCTGCGACGGGACTGCTAACACTGCAACCATGGCAGGATAGGTGTGTTTTATGGCAGGATAGGTGTGTTTTATTAGCAAGTGACCACAGCGGTGGAAGAAAAAGGAGCAGCTACTCGGAAAGTTACGTTCTAAAGTGTAAGCTAGCATTAGCATTAGCATGCTACTAGCACAGATTTGCTTCTGATTTTCTTTGCTGACGCGCCGGCGAGTGTCGCTTAAGTTTTGGTGGTTAAAACTTTTGGGGTTGTTGTTGTTGTATTTGTTGACGTCAGTAACTTCTAGACAGGTTTGTGCACAGCGTTAAGAGATTCTGTTGTTAGCTATTTGCTAGTGTCCAGATTGTATTTATAACACCAACGCCAGCTATGAAAAGCAATAATGTTTACCTTTAGCTGATCAATTCAAGTTGTATTGTTCCATCAGATTAATTCGTAATTTTGATTGTGGCTTTTATTGAATATGCTGTTTGTTGAACTAAAGTATGTTCCATCTCTTCCTGCTGCAGTCAACTACAGTTTGGACGTGAGCAAGTTGGGACATTATAATGTCTGTCATGCTCGTCTGCCTTCTGACAATCCTCCTGCTTTGCATCGTGTTGTCATGCATCGTATTCAGGTAAGGTGATAACATATCATCAACTCCTGTGCTGTGCTCCAAATATGGACAGGTTTGTGCTTTCCTCTTATAGATGGTTGGTCAACACTTTGGCTGTCAGACTCTTCCAGACTGCATTAAATGCAGAATTAAAGATCAAATCAGTTGGACTGTTTTCTGTCCAAGGAGTTAGTATCCATTTTCACCCGCAGCATACTGTGGTAAGCACTTGTTTCTGTTGCAAGCTCAACCACTCCCTTGCCCCTCAGTGACAAACAGTACACATTCTAAATACAGGCTGGTACATGCACTTTTTCAATATCTTAGGATTTTTTTTGACCACACATAAAGACAGAATGGTGTTTAAAAATTGTGTTTTCATCATATTTGTTTGTTGGCAAAACTAAAACCATTTTGAACAAGTACTACATGCTTTTATTTCAAGTCACCTGGACTACTGCAGTGCACTTTATGCTGGCATTAGCCAAAAGCTCTCTCCCGGTTGCAGTTAGTCCAGAACACGGCAGCAGGATTTCTAACAGGGGGAAGCAAACGCCAGCATATAACCCCAATTCTTGAGACTTTGCACTAGCTCCCTCTTCAGTTTAGGATAGATTTAAAAATGTTGCTGTTTGGTTTTAAAGCTTTGTATGGACTTGCACATCATTATATCTCAGACCTCATCCATATTTACACTCCTGCGCGCTCTTTGAGGTCCGAGAGCCAGCTCCAGCTCGTGGTGCCCAAGTCCAGACTTAAAACCAGGGGAGACAGGGCTAAGCCCTGGAACACTCTGGCCCTCCATGTTCCACACGTACTTGTCTACCTTCCCGAATTTACCGGGTGACTCTCGAATATCAGTGCCCCTCCCTATAATCTCCCAGGGCAACCATTCTCGCAAACTTCTCCTGATTTTCCACACGAACAACACTTTTGGGGGCGTGCCTTAAAGGCACTGCCTTTAGCGTTTTCTACAACCGGTCGTCACGTCCGCTTTTCTTCCATACAAACAGAGTGTTGTGTAGTCACATAAATCATTTGGCTTTTACACACACACACAAGTGAATGCAAGCATACTTGGTCAACAGCCATACAGGTCACACTGAGGGTGGGTGGATAAATAACTTTAACACTGTTACAAATATGTGCCACACTGTGAAGCCACTCCAAACAAGAATGACAACCACATTTCCGGAGAACATCCGCACTGTAACACAACATAAACACAATGGAACAAATACCCAGAATCCATTTCAGCACTAACTCTTCCTGTACGCTACAATATACCCCCCCCCCTCATCTCCCGAATTCGGAGGTCTCAAGTTTGGCAAGTAAGTTCCAACTGCTCCCACAGTGGACTGTTTTAAGTCTCGTCTTAGGACCCACTTTTTTATTCTCTGGCTGTTAACACTACGTGAGTTGTGTGGTCCTCTGAGTTTTTACATCTTTATTTATATTTTTTGTTTGTTATTCAGCCATTGGTGGAGCTAAGGATGGTATTTGAATATTGTTTTTAATATTTTTTGCAGCACTTTGGAAACATTTTTGTTGTTTAAATGTGCTGTATAAATGAAGTGGACTGGATAGAAAATCAGGCATTGAGCAGTTTGGACATATGTGTGTTGTGTTACGCTAATACACAGCACAGCACACACATTATGATTCTGTCCATCACCGATCCAGATTATAGAGCTTCTAGCCTGAAATCTCACGTGAACCCTCATTTAATATTGGCAGCCAAAATCCTGAATACATTTTTAGTAACTGTGCAGCCTGAAAATTAATCGATTAATCATTGCAACAGCTGAGTGCTATAATGGTGATTTTTTTTCCCTTACTACAGGAAATTGACAGAATATGGATTTCAAGTAAACTTCTCAACCAGGACTTGCCGTAAGTACACATTTTTGACAGTTTCGCAAAATGAAAGAGCGGATTTTCGAGTGTATTGGGCCCTTTTAGGAGATACCTGGCACTGTGTGTTGGTGAGACAAGAGTTCGGTTTGATTTGCAAGCGCCCCTTGGACCACTGATGAAGAGAAGCCATGGCAAGAAAACGAGGAAGATTTCAGTCAGTGCCACGACACTTCGCTTTTTATCACAAGTATGACGCTCATGTTTATTTCTATTAAGCATGGACCCTAGCAGGTCAAACACAGCAATCAGTTAATTTCAAAACAGTTCGTCAGTAGAAAATAATGAGAGTAGTACAAAAAAATTCCTGATTCAGTTCAATACTTCAGAGTGACATTTCAGTATTTTTTTCGATACATATGTTTTTTTATTGCCTTAATTACCAAAGCTAAAGAAAAGCAATATCTAATGATTTTGAATGACTTCATGTGAGACTTTAAATTACGGTTTTTCCCTCAAGGGGTTCAGAGAATTCCATTTTCAACAACCTTAGGTGCATTCCTCTTTAGAAGGGCCACAGACTAATATTTTACTTCTTATTTTTTTGCCTTTGCAGCTGCTGTCGTTCCACATTAGTTCCATCAATGTGATGGTTCTAAACCTGGCCCTGTCTGAGTCTCTGTGGCACATGACCATCACCTGCATCACGTTGTTACTCGACCACCACAGTAAAAGGTGTGTACCAATGTTCACTACACCGTATAAGCGGTATTTAAGCCACATTCCCACCCAAATACAGCTTGCAACAGGAAACTGATCTGGTTTGGTTTTCCACTGCATTAAGTAGGGCGGCGAATCTTTGGGTGTCCCACGATTCGTTTCAATATTGATTCTTGGGGTCACGATTCGATTCAAAATCGATTTTTTTGTCAATTCAACACGATTCTCCATTCAAAAACGACTTTTTCCCGATTTAAAAGGATTCTCTTTTCATTCAATACATAGATTTCAGCAGGATCTACCCCAGTCTGCTGATATGCAAGCAGAGTAGGACATTTTTGTAAAAAGCTTTTATAATTGTAAAGGACAATGTTTTATCAACTGATTGCAATAATGTAAATTTGTTTTAAATATTAAACGAACCAAAAATATGACTTATTTTATCTTTGTGCAAACATTGGACACAGTGTGTTGTCCAGCTTATGAGATGCCATGCAAGTGTAAGCCACTCTGACACTATTGTTCTTTTTATTTTTATAAATGTCTAATGATAATGTCAATGAGGGATTTTTAATCACTGCTATGCTGAAATGATAACTAATATTGATACTGTTGTTGATAATATTAATTTTTGTTTGACTACTTTTGTTTTGTTCTGTGTGGTGTTTGTGTCTCTTCTCAATTGTTCTGTTTATTGCAGTTCTGAGTATTGCTGGGTCAGGTTTGGTTTTGGAATTTGCATTGTTATGGCATTGCTGTGTAGTGCTTTGTTGGATTGCTAAAAAAAAAAAAAATAGATTTTTTTGAAAATGAGAATCTATTCTGAATCGCACAACGTGAGAATCGCGATTCAAATTCGAATCGATTTTTTCCCACCCCCCTAGTATTAAGGCAGGATGGTGACAACAATGGAAACAACATCCAGCATTTGGTATTCGTGCTCTTTGGTCTGTAGCTGTTTAATGCTGGATTGCACATGATCTCACTTCTTGTAGCTGTTTCTTCAGACTCTTAAGTGCTTGGGAGGCAGACAAGTGTATTCTGGCCTCATACATGTGCTCTTATCACCTGTGGAGACCGTTCCTACATGGGTCTTTCATAATGTTATGTCAGTGTTCTTAAGTCGGTCCATCCGAAACTTAGGGGAACTGAATGCTAAAACATCCAAAAAATGTAGAGAGAGGTCGCTGCCGTGTTAAACTTTACCCGCCCTTGTCGAGTGGACTCGAGTTGACAATGGTATTGAGTTTACAATGACCATGACCATTTTGTCAATGTTTGTATCTACTTGAAAATGAACCGTACATCATAATTTCTTATTATCCATATACTTTAATATGAGCAGTTTTCTTATGGAAACTTCAACATGGAATTGATTTCTGTGTTGTTATAGCTTGTGTAGCCTCACTTAATAGTAATAGGGTAGAATATTGTTACAAAGGACTTAAAGTGAGTACAATTTGTTCAGGAGAGAACGCAAAGAAGCTAACACAAACAATAACATAGGAAATGAATACATTAAAAAGATCTTTTGACAAAAACAGACTATCCTTGAATCTCAGTAAAACTTCAGTAAAATAATGCATATGGTAAAAGCAGAAGACAGTCAAACAAATAGTTGGAGTAGACCAGTGTTTTTCAACCACTTTGCAGCGGCACACTAGAGATGTCATTTGACCTATTTGGGTTAAAAATGTTTTTTGCAAACCAGTAATTATAGTCTGCAAATGATGTGTTGTTGTTCAGTGTTTGTGCTGTCTAGAGCTCGGCAGAGTAACCATGTAATACTCTTCCATATCAGTAGGTGGCAGCAGGTAGCTAATTGCTTTGTAGATGTCGGGAACAGCGGGTGGCAGCATGAAGGTAAAAAGGTGTCTAATTCTTAAACCAAAAATAAACAAAATGTGAGTTCCCTTAAGAAAAGGCATTGAAGGTTAGGGAAGACTATGCAGAACCAAACTAAAACTGAACTGGCTACAAAGTAAACAAAAACACAATGCTGGACAACTGCAAAGACTTACGGTGGAGCAAAGACGGCGTCCACAAAGTACATCTGAACCAGACATGACAATCAAAAATGTCCACACAAAGAAGGATAAAAACAACTTAAACAGTCTTGATTGCTAAAACAAAGTAGATGCGGGAAATATCGCTCAAAGGAAGACATGAAACTGCTACTGGAAAATACCAAAAAATGAGAAAAAGCCACCAAAATAGGAGTGCAAGACAACAACTAAAACACTACACACAGGAAAACTGCTAAAAAGTCCAAATAAGTCAGGGTGTGATTTGACAGGTGGTGACAGTACATCTACTTTGAGACAAGACCTATATTGATACAGTACATCTACTTTGAGACAAGACCTATATTGATACAGTACATCTACTTTGAGACAAGACCTATATTGATACAGTACATCTACTTTGAGACAAGACCTATATTGATACAGTACATCTACTTTGAGACAAGACCTATATTGATACAGTACATCTACTTTGAGACAAGACCTATATTGATACAGTACATCTACTTTGAGACAAGACCTATATTGATACAGTACACCTACTTTGAGACAAGACCTATATTGATACAGTACACCTACTTTGAGACAAGACCTATATTGATACAGTACATCTACTTTGAGACAAGACCTATATTGATACAGTACATCTACTTTGAGACAAGACCTATATTGATACAGTACATCTACTTTGAGACAAGACCTATATTGATACAGTACATCTACTTTGAGACAAGACCTATATTGATACAGTACATCTACTTTGAGACAAGACCTATATTGATACAGTACATCTACTTTGAGACAAGACCTATATTGATACAGTACACCTACTTTGAGACAAGACCTATATTGATACAGTACACCTACTTTGAGACAAGACCTATATTGATACAGTACATCTACTTTGAGACAAGACCTATATTGATACAGTACATCTACTTTGAGACAAGACCTACAGTATATTGATACAGTACATCTACTTTGAGACAAGACCTATATTGATACAGTACATCTACTTTGAGATAAGACCTATATTGATACAGTTCATCTACTTTGAGACAAGAACTATATTGATATAGTACATCTACTTTGAGACAAGACCTATATTGATACAGTACACCTACTTTGAGATAAGACCTATATTGATACAGTACATCTACTTTGAGACAAGACCTATATTGATACAGTACATCTACTTTGAGACAAGACCTATATTGATACAGTACATCTACTTTGAGACAAGACCTATATTGATACAGTACATCTACTTTGAGACAAGACCTATATTGATACAGTACATCTACTTTGAGATAAGACCTATATTGATACAGTTCATCTACTTTCAGACAAGACCTATATTGATACAGTACACCTACTTTGAGATAAGACCTATATTGATACAGTACATCTACTTTGAGACAAGACCTATATTGATACAGTACATCTACTTTGAGACAAGACCTATATTGATACAGTACATCTACTTTGAGATAAGACCTATATTGATACAGTTCATCTACTTTGAGACAAGACCTATATTGATACAGTACACCTACTTTGAGACAAGACCTATATTGATACAGTACATCTACTTTGAGACAAGACCTATATTGATACAGTACACCTACTTTGAGACAAGACCTATATTGATGCAGTACACCTACTTTGAGACAAGACCTATATTGATACAGTACACCTACTTTGAGACAAGACCTATATTGATACAGTACATCTACTTTGAGACAAGACCTATATTGATACAGTACATCTACTTTGAGACAAGACCTATATTGATACAGTACATCTACTTTGAGACAAGACCTATATTGATACAGTACACCTACTTTGAGACAAGACCTATATTGATACAGTACATCTACTTTGAGACAAGACCTATATTGATACAGTACATCTACTTTGAGACAAGACCTATATTGATACAGTACATCTACTTTGAGACAAGACCTATATTGATACAGTACATCTACTTTGAGACAAGACCTATATTGATACAGTACATCTACTTTGAGACAAGACCTATATTGATACAGTACATCTACTTTGAGACAAGACCTATATTGATACAGTACATCTACTTTGAGACAAGACCTATATTGATACAGTACATCTACTTTGAGACAAGACCTATATTGATACAGTACACCTACTTTGAGACAAGACCTATATTGATACAGTACACCTACTTTGAGACAAGACCTATATTGATACAGTACATCTACTTTGAGACAAGACCTATATTGATACAGTACATCTACTTTGAGACAAGACCTATATTGATGCAGTCCACCTACTTTGAGACAAGACCTATATTGATACAGTACATCTACTTTGAGACAAGACCTATATTGATGCATGCTTGGTTATGCTTTAAAGTCATGTCCAACGATTGCCACAACAATTTTTTACAGTCAACTGAGTATTGTTTTTATAGACTTCTGCTGGTGGTGTGCCTCCGCATTTTTTCAACGTAAAACATATGCCTTGGCTCCAAAAAGGTTGAAAAACAATTACGTAGATATTGAAAGGGTGAACTAAATTGCAGTTATGGTGTTATAATAGATAATAAAATAAGCTTGAAATCTCAGAAAATATATACAACATAATGTGGCAAGAAATATTTCTATAATGAACAAAGCGAAGTATGTTCTCGAGCACAAGTCCCTCCATATTCTCTACTGGTCCCTACTGTTACTATATCTGAGGTATTGTATAGAAATATGGAGAAATAACTACAAAAATAATCTTCATCCACTAACCATGTTACAGTCAGTCAGGATAATACATAATGTTGATAGAGACAACATCCAAACCCTTTATTTATTAAATCAAAAATAGTGAAATTCAATGACTTTGTGCATTTAATAAACATCTAAAAGTGTGCACAAAGCAAATTATAACCTGCTACCTAAGAATGAGAGATATAACTTCAGAGAAAATTCTATTTTGAAATATTTGTTTGCACGTACAGCACTTAAGACCTTTGGTAGATTTAAATTTTGCAACAGATTATCAATCAATCAAAGTTTTATTTATATAACACCTAATCACAAGTGTCTCAAAGGGCTGCACAAGCCACAACGATTAAGCAAATAAGTGAATGCACTAGCATGATCCAGGTTAGGAGGTTGTTCAAACTCCATCCATCCATCCATCCATCCATTATCTACCGCTTATTCCCTTTCGGGGTTGCGGGGGGTGCTGGCGCCTATCTCAGCTACAAACTCAGTATTTACAAAGTGTAGGGAAGAAGAATTATAATACTTTTTGAAAATTAGATATTCATCTGAAAGAGTGAATTATAACTGACATAAATGCCGTCGCCGCTCGGGTTCCACTGACCACCCAGGAAGGACATCTCTCTCGCAGGTTTGACTCTTATTTTTCAATAATAGAAGTCTTTTTCGTCGTTCTAGCTCCCGCTGCTCGCGCTCCGTGTCTTGCTCCTTGTGTCTCGCGTTTTGCTTAGGGACGCAGTGGGAGAGTGGCCGTGCGCAACCCGAGGGTCACTGGTTCAATCCCCACCAAGTACCAACCTCGTCACGTCCGTTGTGTCCTGAGCAAGACACTTCACCCTTGCTCCTGATGGGTGCTGGTTAGCGCCTTGCATGGCAGCTCCCTCCATCAGTGTGTGAATGTGTGTGTGAATGGGTAAATGTGGAAGTAGTGTCAAAGCGCTTTGATTACCTTGAAGGTAGAAAAGCACTATACAAATACAACCCATTTACCATTTATTTATTTATTTATTTGCTGTCTGCTTCTCTCCAGCCACTGCTGTGGACACTCCACCTCCTTCTCCCTCGATCCCTCCTCCTTCTCCCCTTTTATACAGTGTGAGGAGATACATTAATCGTGTCCCGGTGTGCGACCCACGCACCTGAATCTAATAGCGACGTCGCTCCCGGTACGCCCCGCCTCTCCGCTCGGTCGTCATCTCCGTCTCCTCGCCGCCATCTTGGGCAGGGCTCAAGCGTGCCCCGCCCTGCTGCTCGTTCGACGGCTGCGCCTCTCCACAGGCTGTTTGCAACATTTGCCCAATTGCCTCCAGACGCCAACTTTCCAGTGTATTTGACACAGTATATCCCGCCCTCTCACGGAACTCCAACCAGCTAAGCCAACTCTCCCTTCCCTTTTTTGAAGGGGCGGGAAGTGAAGACTGACACCTGGGGCGGAGGGAGGCTACCCTTTCGTCCCCCGGGGTGTAACTCCAACGTGCAGGCTTTGAGCCGGGGGGCAACAAGAATTGCCACCCCAGCCCGTCGCCTCTCACTGCCGGCAACGCTCTGTTTCTCGCTCCTCGTCTCTCACGTCTTGCTGTCTGCTTCTCTCCAGCCACTGCTGTGGACACTCCACCTCCTTCTCCGTTGATCCTTCCTCCTCCTCCTGTGTGAGGAGATACATTAATTGTGTCCCGGTGTGCGATCCACGCACTTTAATCTGATTGCGGCGTCGCTCCCGGTACGCCCCGCCTCTCCGCTTGGTCGTCATCTCCGTCTCCTCGCCGCCGTCTTGGGCAGGGCTCCAGCATGCCCCGCCCCGCTGCTCGTTCGCTGGCTGCGCCTCTCCACAGGCTGTTTGCAACATTTGCCCAATTGCCTCCAGACGCCAACTTTCCAGTGTATTTGACACAGTATATCCCGCCCTCTCACGGCTTTTTGTACGTAATGACGAAATTATGTACGTATTTAACACATGCACGCGCATTAACTTTAGGTGTTGTTAGCTAATAATAGCAATTTGGATAGCTAGTGTTAGCTGTGATTGAATATATATTCTATCATAACAACATGACCGCAAATTGTTCGTTGCTTCTTTTGGACTGCTTTTGTATGCGTGCACGCACTCCCTGCGCATACTTGTTGGCGAGACCAGGCGAGTGTCCGTCCTAGCCTACTCAGTGGTTACAGTGTCCTCCCTGAGATGGGTAGGTTCGGAGTTCAAACCCCGGCCGAGTCATACCAAAGACTATAAAAATGGGAGCCATTACCTCCATGCTTGGCACTCAGCATCACAGGTGGGTAGAGTAGCCCGAAATTGTACTCAAGTAAGAGTACTGTTTTTTAAGAGCTTTATTACTCAAGTAAAAGTAAGGAGTAGTCACCCAAATATTTACTTGAGTAAAAGTAAAACGTATGTTGTGAAAAAACTACTCAAGTACTGAGTAACTGATGAGTAACCTGTTTGTTAAATGATTACGGCAACAAATAATGCACAAATACATAAAAATAGCAACGGGCAAATTCAGAGCCAGGAATATCTCTTAAGCAACTAAAACAATAATACATATTAAATAATAGTACATTAAAATAAAAAATATTAAGGCACATTGAGCCACAATAACTTAACAGCACCACAGGCTCAGTAGGCATTGATTGATTGATTGATTGAAACTTGTATTAGTAGATTGCACAGTACAGTACATATTCTGTACAATTGACCACTAAATGGTAACACCACAATAAGTTTTTCAACGTTAATCAATTACTTAATAAATGACCAAGTCGAGGTGATCTACCTCACATATACATATATATACACACACACATCATATACATACACACACATAACATATATACATATATATTTACAGTATATAATTTATATTTATTTATTTTGCCTTTTTGTTCACATGTTAAAGTGTTTTAATGAATATACATGGATGTTTAACATATAGATTCCTATCTTTCATGAAGACAAGAATATAAGTTGGTGTATTACCTGATTCTGATGACTTGCATTGATTGGAATCAGACAGTATAGTGCTGATAATGTCCACATTTTCAAATGGAAGAGAAAAAAAGTTCCTCTTTTCTGTCTAATACCACATGAAAGTCGTTGGTTTTTGGCATCTTATTTGTCCAGCTTCCATATTCGTTTTATACACTTTACAATAAATGCATTGGCGGCAAACTCCGTAGCTTGCTAGCTTGTTTGCGCTGGCTTTTAGAGACTCTTATTTTGTTAACGCAGGCGCGATGGAGCGGCACTTTTAGTGTGAAGACAGGAACTGTGCGATCAGTCTTTAGGCTTTTGACGGGAAGTACAGTTGAAATAAAAAGTGTCTTTTTTCCTTTACACTTTTGATTGATTGATTGAAACTTCTATTAGTAGATCACACAGTACAGTACATATTCTGTACAATTGACCACTAAATGGTAACACCCCAATAACTTTTTCGACTTGTTTAAATCGGGTATTACGGGTGACGGTCACGTGACCGCCTGGCTATGTTTGATTGGTCCAACGTCACCAGTTACTGCATGTGATTGGTGAAACGCAGGCATGCGTAGATCTTACTTTGAAAAACCATAACAAACATTAATAGATCGATTAAAAATAAAAGTAGCGAGTAGCGAGCTGAATGTAGATAAATGGAGCGGAGTAAACGTAGCGTTTCTTCTCTATAAATATACTCAAGTAAAAGTAAAAGTATGTTGCATAAAAACTACTCTTAGAAGTACAATTTATCCCAAAAGTTACTCAAGTAGATGTAACGGAGTAAATGTAGCACGTTACTACCCACCTCTGCTCAGCATCAAGGGTTGGAATGGGGGGTTAAATCACCACAAATGATTCCCGGGCAAGGCACCGTTGCTGCCCACTGCTCCCCTCACCTCCCAGGGGGTGAACAAGGGTGATGGGTCAAATGCAGAGGACAAATTTCGCCTCACCTAGTGTGTGTGTGACAATCATTGGTACTTTAACTTTAACTAAACACCAATCCTTTTATTTCAGACCGGTAAAATTGTTTATTACATAAACTTTGTAAAAAGAAATACGGACAGTTGTCAAACAAATCTGTTTTGTTAAATCAATAATGATGACATAAGCTAGCCGGTGGTGTTCTTCTTATATTGTTTGCTTTGAAAAGCTTACTGTTAGGAAGTTGCAAACAGCACCAATTATTTATGAAGAGAACTGTTGTATTTGGAAATCATTGATGTAAATTGTCTTACAGATTCAAAACAGGAAGTTAACATATATTTAAGTAACTGCTATGAAGTATAAGGGGGAAGTGGAAGCTGTGCTTCTTCCTTCTCTTTTTTAGGCATGTTGTAAAGAGAAATAAAAAATGTGATATATGATGTTGAAACTGCATACATGTTCGAAACAAACCTCAACCAATATTAAATCTTGTGTTAGCTGCATATTCCATTGCAACAACATACTGTATCTGGATATCCCTAAATATTGTTGGAACTAAACCTTGTTGGACAACAGCGAAGCAACTTAACAATCTAACTGAACATTGCAGCAAAACATTACCTTCACACCATTAAAGCAACTGCAGGCATTGAATGATAGATAATAGAAAAATACTTGTGTGCAACTGGACATCAACTAAAACTAAACCTATTCACGTTCTAAGCAAACTGCATGACAATACCGATGAAATAGCATCAGTTGATGTCCATCAAATATGTATTTACCCATGCACAAATATGTCTGGCATTGTCTTTTATGGAGTAATGCTTAATTTCTGGACCCAAAATTATGTGCCTCCATATTTTTGTACTCTTACTCCATGCAAAGGTAGACGCAACGTGTGTAAGTAATGAACAATAGGTGATGTTGAATATTTATTGAAAAGGCTTTCTTTTAAGAGAGTATGTATCCACTCCATCATATTCAGCCATTTTATTTATGATATCTTGCTTGTGTATTTGGCTGTAAACCGTTTGTAATACTCTGATTGCCCAGCGGCTGCTAAATGATCAGGAGTTATGGAATTTGTTTGACCACCAAGCGACACCCGAAAGTTGCTACACAGCAAGTTGTTATACTATCTTTGTTAAAGGCCTACTGAAATGAGATGTTCTTATTCAAACGGGGATAGCAGGTCCATTCTATGTGTCATACTTGATCATTTCGCGATATTGCCATATTTTTGCTGAAAGGATTTAGTAGAGAACATTCACAATAAAGTTCGCAACTGTCGGTGCTAAGAGAAAAGCCCTGCCTCTACCGGAAGTCGCAGACGATGACGTCACATGTTTGATGGCTCCTCACATATTCACATTGTTTTTAATGGGAGCCTCCAACAAAAAGTGCTATTCGTACAGAGAAAACGACAATTTCCCCATTATTTTGAGCAAGGATGAAAGATTCGTGTTTGAGGATATTAATAGCGACAGATTAGAAAAAAAAACAAAAAACGCGATTGCATTGTGACGGATTCCGATGTTTTTAGAGACATTTACTAGGACAATTCGGGGAAATCCCTTATCTTTCTATTGTGTTGCTAGTGTTTTAGTGAGTTTAATGTTACCTGATAGTCGTAAGGGTGTGTCCACGGGTGTGTTGACGGCAGTGTCTCAGGGGAGTCGACGGCAGCTTCATGGACGGCGCAAGCTCAGCTTTTCTCCGGTAAGAACTGACTTTTTAACCACATTTTTCTCACCGAAACCTGCTGGTTGACATGTGGTCAGGATCCATGTTCTCTTGACCGCGCTGTGATCCATAGGAAAGTTTCACCTCCAGGAATTTTAAACAAGGAATCACCGTATGTTTGTGTGGCTAAAGGCTCAAGCTTCCCAACTCCATCTTTCTGTTGTGACTTCTCCAATATTAATTGGACAAATTGCAAAATATTCAGCAACACAGATGTCCAAAAAACTGTGTAATTATGCCGTTAATGCAGACGACATTTAGCTGTTTGTGTGTGCAGTGCTCATACTTCCTATAAACCCGTGACGTCTTGCGTACACGTCATCATTACACAACGTTTCCGAGACGGAACTCCCGGGAAATTTAAAATTGTAATTTAGTAAACTAAAAAGGCCATATTGTCATGTGTTGCAATATTAATATTTCATCATTGATATATAAACTATCCGACTGCATGGTCGGTAATAGTACTATCTAATCTAGTGGCTTTCAGTAGGCCTTTAAGCTTGTTCAACATTGTACATTTTTTTGCACACCACATACAATTTCAACCAAACTTTGTCTCAGTGAAAAAAAACATGTTCCGACAAGAAGCTGTAATTAATTTTCTAATGTTCTTTGCAGGTTGGCATGGGACTTCTCAGTGGGACAGTTAAGCAGCAAAGTTCTAAAAAGCAGCCAGCTGGTGAGTTAGTTTTTTCTCCTTAAACTTATTCTGCTTGAGTGTGAATGTCTAATATATCATCTGTTTTCAGGACATTTGTTTGGCTGAAGTTGCGTTCAGCCTGTTGCTTTCAGGTGATGTCCTGCTACCTGAGCTAAGGCCCAGCTTGCTGTCTTTGCATGTGAGGACACTGTTAGCAGAGCTGCACGAAGGCCTCTTCCTCAGCCAGTTTATGGCACCTGCGTCTTCCATAATGACAGCTGAAGATGCATATCATGAACAAACACAAGGTTAATCAGTATTTAAATTGGCAAACTAAGGTTGCACTTCACTTCACTTAAAATGTGCTGAACTGGAGTGGTTGAACAGAATATAAGACCATTACAGATACTTTTCCCTATGCTACTTTAAACTGTATGCCATTTACAGTATCAAAAATATTTAATGGCTGTGTGGTAGGGGTGCAGGATTCATTTTTGAAAGATAGTGATCTCGACTCAAACAAGTATGTGATCCCATTTTTAAAATCCTCCATATGCTGCAATACATTGACACATAAATGCTGCCATCCAGACAAATACACAGTCTGGTGCTCTTTTTACATTTTATTGTTGTTCTTGACATGCTAACAGCCGTTATTTGATTCACTAATGCATGCACATTTCACCGCAGTCATCACTTGTCACAACACAAACTTGCTCATTATGCACTAGTCACAGCTAAGGTGAGCAAGTTGATTGAAGTTCTTGAAAGATGTTGAAAAAAGACAGCAGCCAGGAAGTCGACAGAATACTTTTTTTTTTTATCGGAACTCTGCCTTATTTCTCTTCTAAACACTGCAGTTGTCAAGACACCTTAAAGAGAAAAGCACACGTCATGCCGTCACAGTAAAACGGAATGTGCTGTTTTGTTTTCTAAAAGTTTATTGCGTGAATATATGTTTTGTGAAGGAAATTGTTCCAGAGAATTGTGATCTCAATTATTAGCAGAAAAAATTGTGATTCACATTTTGTCTGGTGTGATGTACTGTGGTTGTAGCCATGACGACACAACTGTACTTTAAATCACAGTTTTGATAGGTGGCAAAATGGCAAAAGTCAAGTGAAAAAATATGTTTTTTTACTTGTATTTTTTAGTCTGTGCTGACACAGAATTCATCCAAACTGAAACCGTGGAACAGTTTCACAGGCTCATCCCACAGAAGATTAACATGGAATTTGATAATACAAATGTCACCTTGTCCATGCACAGCCAGAAAAGGTGAGTCAGCACATTGTCATGCCCTGATTGAGCTATTTCTAACAATTTCTTGACTGTTTTCCTACTTGCATAGACACCTGAACTGGACTCTGAAGTCTTTAAAAGTGTGCTACGGACGTGACAATGAGCAGCTTCCCCTTAAAAGCTTTACCCCAGAGTTGAGCTTTCCCCAGAGCAGCTTGGAGCTCCTTTTAGAGGGTTAGTACACAGCTGCGTGCCAGGTGTAAAGCAAAGCGAGATGGTTAATGATTATCAACTATGAATAATATAAATCATTGTCTTATGTATCATCTGGCAGATGGACTTCTTCTTTCTCAAAGCAGACAAAGAATTATCTGTGTAAACACATTCAAGACATCCTTACAGGCAAATACATTTTATTATTCTCTGTACAAAGCTTCAGAGATCTGCACCTCAGATTTAACTTGTTCTGTGGTGTTTTTATTTTTAGGTTACATCCATTGACATTTGCGGCTCATTTACAGTCAACACTTGCATCATCCACTATCGTCACCAGGAGTTCTTTCACTGGCTGAATCTTATTCCGGGGGAACAGCAGATGCACAGGAAGGTGTCGCGTCGAAAAATGCAAGTGACTATTGGAAGAAAAACCACTCATATTTTTTATACTTGTATTCTTTACACAAATATTTCAATTGTGTTAGTCGTGTTTGTGTAGTGCTCATTTTGTCTTCCATATTCTTGTGCATAGTCTACTATATTGTTTGTCCACCCTCCTTTTTCTTAGGCGCCTGCCCCACCTCGATGCCCCCGTGATGATTTCTTCCTCTGTGTCTAACCTCAATGTGTCTGTTCAACTGGGAGACACAACACCTTTTGCCCTAGGTTTCCTCTCAACCCATGCAGGTACCCTTTGCTGCTTTGTGACATTCATTTTTACACATTTCTTTTTTAAGGCATACTTTTGCTGATTGCCAGCAAAAGTATCTCCCTTAGAGATAGGGTGAGAAGCTCTGCCATCCGGGAGGAACTCAAAGTAAAGCCGCTGCTCCTCCACATGGAGAGGAGCCAGATGAGGTGGTTCGGGCATCTGGTCAGGATGCCACCCGAACGCCTCCACAGGGAGGTGTTTAGGGCACGTCCGCCTGGTAGGAGGCCACGGGGAAGACCCAGGACACGTTGGGAAGACTATGTCTCCCGGCTGGTCTGGGAACGCCTCGGGATCCCCCGGGAAGAGCTAGACGAAGTGGCTGGAGATAGGGAAGTCTGGGCTTCCCTGCTTAGGCTGCTGCCCCCGCGACCCGACCTCGGATAAGCGGAAGATGATGGATGGATGGATGGACTTTTGCTGATTGATTATCTCACTGTTATTACTATTTATTAAAGATACACTGCTTTGAAAAAAATTGTATCCACTTTTCATTCATATTTTCTGTATTCTGCACCTACAGAACTGCAGCATCTTTTAGACCTAAAGGTTGACCAAAACAACCCAGAGTCCCGAAATGTGCACCAGCGGGCCTCATTAACCTTGGACAGTTTCTGGTGGCGTGTGGGTCAAGGCTCTCATATCCAGCAAGCCCCTCACCCTCCTGGCAAACATGTCTGGGGTGAAGCTCTGATTGTGGATTCTCTCTCTCTCCAAGTAAAGCAAACTCAATTCAAGATGCCTTCATTAGGATGTTGAATAAATAAATAATGATGACGGTGATCTGCGCCTCTAGGGTAGCTGGAATCGACCAAGCATGGAGATGAATGGCAGCCCTCCTTGTCTGAGTGTGGAGTCCAGCCTGAAGGGATTCCAAGTGGAGTTTTCAGAAACCTGCGCTTTGTGTTTAACTCGTCTGATGTCCCTCATCTCCTCTCCCAGTAAAGGGGGGCCGAAGCTCTTAGATGAGTCTACCCCTACTGGCTACGGTGTCCAACCACCCTCATCCACGCAACTGATTTTCAAACTGGACTGTCATTTGGAGGATGTTAATGTTTTCACAGTCACTGATCTAGCTGGTAGGTTTAAGTTTTAGCCAATATATAATGTGTATTGTTTTCCTACAAATTAACCATTTTACTTTCTTTTTAGGAGCACTCTCTCTGCGGGTGGATACTGTTGGAATCATAAGCTGTGCAGAGAACTCAAAGGTGTCTCTACATGGTGTTGGATTCTCCGTGATCAAGACACTCACAGAGAACATGGAGACTTGTTGCTCGGCTTTTCAGATGGCCAACCCTCTACTGAAGCTCACAACTACAGCTCTCTGTTACCACCTCACCAGCCACACACTGCAGGTGTCCGCAAATTGACCAGTGCCTTTCATGTATCGGTGTTGTGGTTTTATCAATACAGTAACAGTATATTCAAGGGTTTACAAGAGTTGTGTTTTTTTATATTATTTTAGGTCCAGTGTGAAGAGGAACTTGCTGTTGTGTGGACACCCTCAGATCATATGTTCTTTTATCAGCACATGACTCAAGCACTGTATTGTTGGCATATGCTTTGTGGAGAGTCAGAAAAGGACTGCGCAATCACATCTGAGGAATCAGAACAGAGAAGAGGGTTGAGTTTGCTTGTTGAGTTGAGTCACACTTGTGTAACCGCCCATGTTGGCGAGCAGAATTACATTCTTGTTCACACAGAAGCTCTTTCCGTCTCTAAGCACACAGGTTCAATGCAAGTTTGCTCTCCCTCTCTTGTTTTTAACTTTGATGGCCACAACATAGTCTCCTTCAAAGGATTACATGTGGAGACACATGCTGAGTTGCCTGAGATGCAGCTGCATAGGGACAGCTTCCCTTTCCTTAAGACTTCTCATAACTGTGTCTGGGTTTTGACTTGCCCATTACTGTCTCTTGAGTTCCCCTATCAGTACAATTTCTCTCATACCTTTGACAAGGCCATTAGTGTGCAGAAGTGGTTAAAAACTCTACACCATCCACCAGGACCGGCCTTCAAGGCCCAGCACCGCCTACCTCCGGACGTTATCTTCAAGATCAGCCAGTTCTCCTTTGTCTTCCTGGACGACATTTTTGAGATCAAACTTAGAGACAACTATGAGCTGATGAAGGACGAGAGCAAGGAAAGTGCAAAGCGTCTGCAGCTTCTAGATAAAAAGGTGGCTGATCTGAGGAAGCAGCATGGAGAACTGCTGCCTGCTAGGAAGATTGAAGAGCTGTACAGTTCACTGGAAAAAAAGCACATTGAGATCTACATCCAACGTTCACGGCGCCTTTACGCTAACACGCCCATGAGGAAGTCCTTGTTGACATGGACTGTGTCTAACCTGGAAATTGTCGTCCTGGCTGACCAGTCTCTTCACGGACCAGATAGTGTGAGAGAGCAAATGAGGGATATTGATAGGATTAGTCCCTTCCCTAAAGATGGGCTTCCTTTGGTGATCCAGTGGTGCCGGGCTTTCAAGTTTAAATTGACAGCATTTTTGGGTTAGTTGGACCAATTATTTTCAAAAACTGTCTGATGAATGTCTCAAAGTTTACAAATGACATTGTTTCTGCTGTGCCAGTGAGAATTCGGGACTACCCCCGCTATCTGTTTGAGATCCGCGACTGGGACCTGTCTGGGCGTCTGATTGGGACTGAGCAAGATGGACTGGCCAGGGCTCATTGCAAAGCAATTGTTCCACTTGGTGCCCCATGGGGAGACGCTGCAATCCACAGGAATATGCCACCCCTCAAGTTCTACTATGACTTCAAATGTGAAATATTTTGCATTTGTAAATGGTTGCATGTACCCAGTTGTTTGGTATAACATTACAAATTGTTGAATTTAATTTTGCTTTCTAAATGTTGTCTATTTGCAGCAAACATCTGCCTGTACACTATTGTTTGGGGCCCATGTTGGGACCCTGCATGGAACCTAATCGGCCAGGCAGTTGACCTTCTCACTAAACCTACAGTGGACCCATCACCTCTTCTCGCTTGGTGGGACAAAAGTCGACTCCTGCTGCATGGACGCTGGGTCATGGACATTGATCAGGCTAATTTACATCAACTTGCCACAGAGGTACAACTATCCACTGCAAATATGAGTTGATTAACATATGACTGGTCTTATTTGTCCCTATGAATACTACCCAAGCTTTTACTCACACCTGATGTGGTATGAAATCTTTGCGTTCTTTAAGGATCCTTACAACACAACGGAGAACTTGCATTGGGAGTGGAATAAGCTGAACTTTGATTGGAACCCTGGCCAGTTCATTTTTAAGGGAGATTTAAATGTAAATGTTAGAACAGCATCAAAGTAAGTGAGGACAGTGCGTGTTAAATCACAAACACATCTCTGTTTGATAAGGGACTACTTCTTGGTATAAGTTTGAATATTAGTTAACATGTTTTTTTTCATTATATTAGATATGACGACATCTGCTTTCTACACCTGCCAAATTTGTGTATGACCCTTGAACTTCAGTGGCTTTGCCATGGCAACCCCCATGACCACCATGCAGTCATGCTCTGCTGTGCAGAGAATGTTGCAGATGTAACCTCAGAACAACCTCATGATTCCTACAGAGCTTTTCGCTCCGAAAATCTCAACTTCTCCATCACGATGGACCTTAACCAGCACTGTGGCCCAGGTGTGTATTTGTGCATTATATCTATGAATGTTCTTAGTCATCCAGGTCGTTGTAATCTCGGGGCATTTGATCGATCGCAACTAGACTTTTTGGTTTGTCTTGGAAGACTCTTTGCCTCTGATCCTATAGTAGGCTTCATCAATTTGTGCTCATACACATAGATTGGTCAAATCTAGTCTAGCAGCTAATGCTGATTTTGGCACCTGCCGCTAGACTAGATCTGACCAATCTAAGTGTATGATCTCTCACTGATGAAGCCAACTATTTGTGCATTCATTTAAAATATTGTGAGGTGTGCTTTGAAACTAGCGCTTCACTCTCTTTATAGAATCCTTACAGCCCAGAGTCTTACTGTACAGCAGCACGCTACGCTGGATGCAGAACTTTTGGGCCACGTGGACGAGTGTGTCTCGTCCCATCTGTAGAGGCAAGCTTTTCCAGAGTCTCAGGCCGATACGTAAAAAGCTGGGTCAGCATTACAAGCAGATGTCCTACACAGCGGCCTTCCCACAACTTCAAGTAAGAGTGTCCTAGCCCAATCCCCATTTAGTTCTGTAGAGTAAATCATTATATAGAGTAAATGAATACATCTGTACTTACAATACATGGTAACATTTTAATGCTTTTACTTTGGATTCTGTGTCCTTTAGGTGCATTATTGGGCTTCCTTTGCCCAACAAAGAGGTATCCAAGTGGAATGCAACAAAGGTCATGTCTTCACTCGAGGGGCACAGAGACTAATTCCACAGGGTATAGATGTTGACATTTGCTTTTCTTTAATTCTTTTCAAACATTTTTCTTGAATCTCCCAATGTCATTGTTTGTACTTAGATGCATGTGTTTTCTTTCACAGCTGGCACTGTGATGAGAAGGCTGATCTCTGAGTGGAATGTGACTCAGATGGTAAGCGACCTGTCACATGTGACCGTGCACTTGATGGCCTCTACTTGGGATGAAACAGCGGACCACCAGATTAATGCTCAAGTGAAGAAGACTCACCTGCTCAGCCTGTCCTCTTTGAGTTACCAGCGACAGAGTAACCACATAGAAGAGGTAACAACATTTTAGAGATGGTGAAGTACTGGCCATAATTTACTGTCGTGTTTTGCGTTGCCTGTAGTAATTTCTATGCATTCTTTACAGGAAGCAAACCTGAAGGACGAGACCAATGCCACTTACACTCACAAGCTGCGTTTGGTGGACCTGCGCGCATCTTGGACTACTACTAATAGGAACATAGCTTTTGGGCTGTATGACGGTTATAAAAAGGCTTCTGTCTTGAAGAGAAACCTCTCGACTGAAGCATTAAAGGGTCTGCGGATTGACACACAGCAGCAGGCTAAAAAGCTCAGGCGCTCCCCTTCCAACTTCTCTCCCACTGCTGCCCCCACTACACTGGTTGTGTCCACTGCCAGTCGAGCCGAGAAAAGTCCACATGAGGGTGATGACTGTACTTTTGAAATTTAAAAGACATAAACATTAAACTAGTATGTGCTCATCCACTCTGCAGGAACATCAATGCTCCAGAAGCTCATTGAGGAAACTGATAAATTTGTGGTATTTTCCGAAGAGGACTCCGGCGTGAGTGACCAGCTTTGTGGCATTGCAGCCTGCCAGACCGATGACGTCTATAACCGCAACTGGTTTATTGAGTTGGTCAACTGCCAGGTAGCTGCATTAACAGTACACTGCACTCGTTACATCTGAGTGTTCACCAGTGCTGTTTTGTTGTGATGCACAAAGATGATGCTCCGGGGCACAGAGACGGCCGGCTGTGTTCTGGTCTCTGCAGCCAAGGCCCAGTTGCTCCAGTGTGAGCACCACCCAGCCTGGTACAATGACACTCTAAAGCAGAAGACCACCTGGACCTGTCTACTGGACGGCATGCAGTACTTTGCCACTATGGAGCCCAACCCGTCTGAGCAAGAGGACAGACAGTTGTGGCTGGAGGTAGGTAAACATGCCACTCAGTCAGTGACCAGATTGGTGGTAGATACTTATTTCTGAAATAGCCACACTTTGTTGTCAAGTGCGTATAAAAGGGTATGTGCCACTCATTCTCCTCGTGCTTATCCAATAGCAGATTAATATATTACACCTGCACTCCTTAAGTCAGGATATGATTATATCCACTATTACACAACCTGATGTGCAAGGTTACTGAAGAGCACCTCTCAGCAGTGTTTTATTAACTTGGCTTTTTATTATGTAGAGTCTGACCTACTGTTACCCCATGTAGCATAATGTATGGGGTAGGTATCCATATTATTTCGTATGACTTTGAGTTGTGTCCAGGTGAAAAACATAGAAGAGCACAGGCAGAGGAACCTCGACTCAGTGCTGGAGCTGATGGAGTGTGGCCAGGCAGTGGGAGGAATGGTTACCACCACTACAGGTTCTGATGCTAAACACAAAAAACATCTCAACACCCAAAGCAATTCCACAGTGAAATCAGTGAAATGTCTTTTATGTTTGCATAGACTGGAACCAGCCAGCCCAGGTAAATGAAGCACAGCAGGTACAGCGCATCATCTCCCGCTGCAGCTGCCGGATGCACTACATCAGCTACAGTCATGACATCAACCCGGAGCTTGCCACACAGATTAAACCTCCCGAGCTGAGGAATAACCATGAAAAAGAAGATCTACTGAAAAAACAGGCTGGTGTGTGTGAATGTCACCCATATCGTTTATTTATTTTCAACAACTCATGCTTATTCCCCAGGTGCTGTAGACACATTTACCCTCATTCACCATGACTTAGAAATATCTACCAACCCTGTTCAGTACGCCATGATCCTGGACATCGTTAACAACCTCTTGTTGCACGTGGAGCCCAGACGCAAGGTAAGCAACTACTTCTAACATCATCTTTCCCAGTGCTGTATATCATTTCCTAATGTTTGTCTTTTTTTTGTCTGTGCCCTATGTGTAGGAGCACAGTGAGAAAAAGCAGCGTGTACGTTTCCAGCTGGAAATCTCTAGTAACCCAGAGGAGCAGCGCAGCAGCATCTTGCATCTCCAGGAGGCGGTCAGGCAACACCTTGCTCAGATAAGACGGCTAGAAAAGCAGATTTACTCCAACATCAGGGTAAGTTTAAAACTGTGTAGGCTGTGCAATGGTCCTAATTCAGGGGGTCTCAAACTCAATTTACCTGGGGGGACATTGAAGGTTCAGTCTGGGCCACACAGAGTGTGATAGAGTAGGTTACTCTGGATGTGGAATGCTGGTCTGATATCTTCTTAGGACAAGGACTCCGGTCAGAGTATGCACTTCAGAATCTTGTTTGAATCATGTGACTAAAACTGCTACTCCCAGCAGCTATACTGACTATTAGCAATGGTAGGCTTCAGAGGAGCCATATGTAAGAAACTGGCCAGAAATTGTACTGCAATCACATTTACAATTCTGCAGTCCTCTGCCCTTCTCCCAGACTGATGTTGCCAGATACACAGCCAAATCGCTAACCAACACATTTTACACACAAACTAGGCTATTTTCAGGAAGAAGTACATCATGCCTGCGTACGGTGTCACAACAATTGGCAATCTAATGGTTATTGTCAGTACGATCAGAAAACAAAGACTAAAACTAACTACAACCAATGCTAGCAATGGTTTTGCTGGTGAAAATAAGTACAGCATGCTTAGCAGCCTCATGTATGCCCAAGACTAAAGAGGAGACATTTTATCAAGGTGTGCCTATAGGCCAATGTGTTTCAACATTTTTTGGAGTCAAGGCACATTTTTTTCATTGAAAAAAATCCAGGGGCACACCACCAGCAAAAAATGTTGAAAATGAAACTCAATAGGCTAAATTGCCAATATAATGTTCTCATCAAATACCTGATGTTGGATATGACTTCAAACCATAGCATCCATGCATCCTGCTGCCACCTACTGATATGAAAGAGTATTACATGGTTACTCTGCTGATCTTCAGACAGCACAGACACTCTAAAACGGCACATTATGTGTGGATTATAATTATTGGTTTGCAAAATTTATTTTTTGGACCAATTAGGTGGAATTGCATCATTTCGCATGGCACACCAAACAATATCTCGCGACACAGTGGTTGAAAAACCCTGTTTTAGGCTACTGTTTTAAATCTTTCAGATTGCTGTATAACTTGGTACAGGCGGTCCACAATATGCAAACACAAATGAGGAATTATTTGATCATGTAATTTGGCTGTCTCCATATGTTTCACGTTGCCATGATGTCTAATGTTGGAACGCATTTCCTCAGCGTATCAGCATATTGAGAAGGACATAGGCACTGACACTACCCATATCCACATAGATTTTATTTGTGGAAAATATATATGTTGCCCTTTCATTTGGATGACACATGGACATACAGGCTAACAGGCATATATTTATTGACCGGGCTAGCATGTTCAACATTTGCTGCAGGACCATACAAGCTTTATTAGACAAGATCATAGACTGCACTGGACAATATAGTTTACTTACCAAATGTCCATTTCCATTTATTACAAGTAATAAGAAAACGTAAAAATGTAACTTGCCTATGAAGGAGTAAATTAGCAAGTTTGGCATCAGATGAAAAAAATCTTCTCCGCCTTCAATGGTCTCCATCTCCATTTATACCCCTATTATTTACTTTTTACTTTTCAAATTCGATCTCAATTCTGTACACTGCTGCTGGAATTTTACTTTTCCTGAGGGAACTCTCCTATTATCCTTATAAAGTATTATAAAGTATTGCCATTAATTGATTTACGTGGCTGTGATGAGGTGGCGACTTGTCCAGGGTTTATACCGCCTTCCGCCCGAAACGTTGCTGAGATAGGCTCCCGCGACCCCGAAAGGGACAAGCTGTAAGAGATGGATTGATGGATGGATGGATGGATGATTTACGTGGACCCCGACTTAAACAAGTTGAAAAATATATTGGGGTGTTACTATTTAGTGGTCAATTGTACGGAATATGTACTGTACTGTGCAATCTACTAATAAAAGTATCAATCAATAAATCTATCTATGTTCTTTTCAAAGGCATCCCCGATGCAAAACCTCTTTTTGTTCCTGGCTTTGTCATGAATAATTTGAGAATGGTAACTTTTAGATTGACTTAGATGTGACTTGTTTAGTAACTTTACCAGTGACAGGAGCTAAACGAAGGTGGCGGTGTGTGTAAATGGCAACCTGGATGTGACACAATCACTGACTTTTCTAAATGGGTTAAACTTGTATAGCGCTTTTCTACCTTCAAGACCCTCAAAGCGCTTTGACACTATTTCTACATTCACACACTGATGGCGGGAACTAACTAAGAACCATCAAAAGCAAGGGTGACGTGTCTTGCTCAAGGACACAACGGACGTGACTAGGGTGGGGAAGCCAGGGATTGAACCAGGAACACGCAGTTTGCTGGCACGGCCGCTCTCCCATCCGCACCACGCCTTCCCAAATTCAAATTGGTCGGTGGAGGGCGGGGCATCCAAATGAAAACAATAACATTTCGGGGCTGTAAATCTAATTTTTAAATGAGCATATAACGACTGAACTACTGTTATCATTTATAGAGGTATTGGAAAAGAACATGATTTATTAATGCCTTTGGACATATCAGGAGCATTTAATGATGACTTGACATGACATTACATAGGGCTCCTTTTAACTTATTATAAATGCAAACATGTTTTATTTTGACACTCTGTTCCCTAGGAGATGGTGAGAGATACTTGTGGTTGCTTAAAGGAAGTTGCTCTTTTTGTGCTCCAATTTGTTTGTTGTGCACAGTAATTGTATTTATTGTGTGTTCATATGTGCAGGTGGGTGGCAAGTTTTAGACCCCTTTGTTAATTGTTTTTGGGAAAATATATATCTGTCCCTTTTTTCACCATTTTGTAGACACAAACTGAGGAACTGAGCATTGAGGAACTGAATGATATCAACATGCGACTGCAGAACCAGCTAAACCAGGAGAAGAACGACATGCAGATGAAGAGCGAAGAGCTCAACATCCTCATCAGGTGATTACTTCTGTACTGATTATTCAACAGAGGCGGCACTCGGGCTTCATGCAACATTTCATCCTCTTAGGTGTTTTAAGGACTTTCAGCTACAGCGGGCGAACAAGCTGGAGCTGCGGAAGCCACCGGAGGATGTGAGTGTGGCACGGAGAACCGAGATCTACTTTGCGCAGGCCCGCTGGTGTTTGACTGAAGAAGATGGCCAGCTCGGCATCGCTGAGTTGGAGCTACAGAGATTCATGTACAGCAAGGTTAGAGTTGGATTTCATATTCCAGGCTTTTGTAAGTTTTTAGAAGTCTTTTTGGACTGCGTTCACCTTTTAGAGTTTGAACTGTCAGCAGTACTTTTACCTTCAAAAATATCTTTATTCCTACAAAAGTCATTATCTTTTACTTATAGTGTGTTAGACGTGTAAATAGAAAAAGCTAAATAATAGAGCTGGAAGGGAACAGAAAGCTAAACATATTCAAGTATGACAAAAGCAAAAGTAGAAGTATTACTTGAACAGCTCATAACACCCGCTGTGATAGTGGAATATTTGTACAGTATGGCAACATTTATATTTGCCTGTATTATTTGTCAATTCAAAATTTGCCCCACCAAGAAAATCTCCATGGCCTTGTTCACACTGCAGGTGACTTTAAAAAGAATGTCTATATGTGACTTGCAGGGCTTGAATTTGACGACAGCCCATGCAGCAAAAGGCGCTACAGTTCTCGTCATTTCCCATAAGCCCCAAAAAATTGACCAACATTTGCGGCAAAAACATGCTGTGACCGCCCTTGACTTTTTACTTGTTAGTGAACGAGGGATGTAACAATAGTCATTTGTGGGAAAATTCCAGACGCTTAGTAGTACCTTCTTAATTTTTTAATTACTGAAAAAACTTCATTTATTAATGCATTTTAGGCAACACAAAGTCAGGCGCATGCGCACTAGCGTCATTATGGCTTGTTAATCCTGGCGGACTTTGCTCATGAGGTTTCCCCTCGGAGTAAACGGAGCCAAGCGCTTGGTTTAAAGTAATTTTCCCTCGCTTCCCGCCGTGCGTTTAAGAGATCACTGCTGTGTTTAGATGGAGACAGGTGTGGACAATATTGGAGACACTGGTCCCCACACAAAGTATACAGCGAAGGAGAAAACTATTTGATGTTTTGCAGCAGGTAATGTGTCGTCAACTTTGTCACAACTTGTTTATAAAGTATTTAGTTTGTTGACTGGGATGTTCACTCCTCCTTTATTTAACTGCCAACTGTATCAGTGTTTAAATAACATCAATACTAGCTAAAATGTTTTCTTTGTTTTTGTGGGCCAAATTGTTGTACTGAACCAAGTCAAAAACAAAGCTTGTTTATTAGACTTCATCTTCATTAGCCAAACTGCTTAGTGTTTTATTTTAATATTAAAAAGTAAACACCATGTTTTTGTTATTTTTTACATTACTTATTTTTTCATGTCGCAAATGTATTAGTTCAAAAAAACATTCCTGTGACACAGCATTTTGTTAATGTTTTATTGTGTGTAGTTAATACCTATATGACATATTTCTGCTCAAACTCTTAATGGATCTGTCCCGATGCAGCCTTTCCATGTACATATAAATGTACATAACTTAAATAATTTAAAACAATACCTCTCTCTATCAAAATGTAAAAATAGAGATAAAGGCATCATGAAATGACCAGAAGCTGACAAGTTTATGTTAATAATGAGTTAAAAAAGTGTATATATTTGCATGTATGAGTGCATGCTTTGGAGCCCCTGCCTGGAAAGAAAATGTTTGCCTTGGAGCCCTAAATTATGAGCCACCTAAGGCAACACTTGCTTTGGCCTTAAAAAGTTACAATTCGAGGCCTGGACCTGTATTTTTTTATTTTATTACAATTTTTTGTTTGTAATATTTCTGTGTGTCATGATCTATGGTTTGGATCTTGTTTTCTGTTTTCTGTTTAAGACTCCATTAGTTGTCATAGTGGTTTGTGCAGCCCTTTGAGACACTAGTGATTTAGGGCTATATAAGTAAACATTGATTGATTGATTGTTTGTTTTGTCACCATGGTTACTTATTGTGTTCACCTGACTCTGATTAGTGCCTGCCCGCTCATCTGCTTCTCAAGCACTAATCAGAGGCCGTATTTAAACCTGTCTTTGTCTGTCAGTCGGGCTGGTGACAGTGCTAGTTGTTTCATCCCAAAGTTCATGCTGCTCTTACATGCCATAGATATCTTGCTCGTAAAGTATGTTTTGTTTATTGTCCATAGTTTTGTCTAAGTTGTGTTTCCGCCTTGTGCGTGCCTTTTGTTTGTACTTTTTGGTAGCTTCTGAGTTAAAGATTCAATCATGTTTTTACCTGGGAGAACGACCAAGCAAGCTGCGACTCCCCCACCTTGACAGTGTGTCCATGTTTAACATATGTAACTGATTTTTTTTGTGTGTTAGGGATAACCGTACAATTGTGAATTTTTTTTTAATACAAATTTTCTTTTGTATGTGGTCATAAATCCAATTTGTATTCTTGATCTCAATTTTACTTTCCATAAAAGTAAGAAAAACGGTGTAGTGTACAGACTTACTTAACAGAAAAGAATTGTAGGATACTTCTGTTGTTGCATTATTTGTATTATCTTATTTAAATGTTGTGATATATTTAGTGTTTGTGGCACCCGAGCCATAGCAGGAGTAGACAGAAAGAAGAGGGATGACAAAAACAGCAAGAATATGACACCAGTATTCATTCAGAAACTGATTAGTGAAGTAGAAAGATATCACAGTATTACCATTGAACATTTGTACGCTATAAGTGACATAATAATAATACTAATAGTAATACCAATATAGCAAAGTTGTTGTGTACCCTCTGCTGGTCGCAGGCCTTCATTGCACCTGCACAGCATGGGTTTGAGTTCTTTTTTTTTTCTTTTTCTTTTCAAACCAATTCAGTTTGATCAAGTTTTTTTAATATCAAATGTAAATTGTTTAATCATGCCTATCCTACATAACTGATTTGAACTTGTGATTGATTTCTGACCGTCTTTATAGCTCAACAAGTCTGATGACACTGCAGAGCATCTGTTGGAGTTAGGCTGGTTTACAATGAACAATCTTCTGCCCAATGCAGCATACAAGGTAAAATTTAGTTTGGATTCAACAAAATGCGGATAAGTTAACTTGGAAATTACATTTTGACAAAGGCCACAGTGTCTATTACATTCTCTTTATATTCTCCGCCTGGTTTCCTGTGTCTAGCGGCTAAAGGTATGTACAAAGCTGGTACATTAAACATAAGTATACTGAAGTATGTGTTGGTTCCATCTTGTTTGTCCACTGGCACTTGCATGCACAAGCATTGTCCAGTGACGCATGCCTGATTCATTACAATTGGACTTGCTGTTAATGTGCATTAGTGTCATTTTAAAATAGCTTAATTAAAGAGCTGAAGATCAAGGTTTTCTCTCCAATCTATCTCAAATAGGTGGTGCTTCGCCCTCAGAGCGCATGTCAATCAGGACGACAGTTTGCTCTGCGCCTCTTCAGTAAAGTGCGCCCCCCTGTAGGCGGGATCTCTGTCAAGGAACACTTTGAAGTAACTTTGGTCACTTCTAGCCATAATCTTTTCACCAAAAATGTTCCCCTTTGAAAATGAAAACGCTCTGATCTTAAGGTGAACGTGGTACCACTCACCATCCAACTGATGTACCACTTCTTCAAGAGAATGATGGGATTTTTCTTCCCGGGAAGAAATGTTGAGGAGGAAGAGGTTGCTGATGAGGAAGACAAGTTCAGATTGGTTACCACGGGTACGAAACTCCGAAGGGATGCAGGATCATCCAGACGGTAAAGTGGTGCTGATGATGATGCCATATTCTCTGCATCCAAGGTATCCCTGTAAAGACTCGACAGTCATCTGAGGACACCATAGGTGCCATGGGGTCCAGTAAAGGTGTCACTCAGGGAATCAACCGCACTGCTGGGGTCAGGAGGTCCTTCAGAAAGCCTCCGGAGGTATTTACATGTAATGTGTGTGTGTGTGTGTGTGTGTGTGTGTGTGTGTGTGTGTGTGTGTGTGTGTTGTTGAAATGAATAACAGACATCCTCTAATCCCCCCCCCCATCAGCATCCTGTTGATGACATTGATAAGATGAAAGAAAGGGCGGCCATGAACAATTCCTTTATCTACGTCAAAATTCCTCAAGTGCCGCTCTGTGTCAGCTATAAGGTAAAATGTCATGTTGGCCATCATACCAATCCCCTTTTTACTTATAATTGTGTTAACATAAATCAATAAACCTCTCCAGGGCGAGAAGAGTAGTGTGGACTGGAAGGACCTGAACCTGGTCCTGCCGTGTTTAGAGTACCACAACAACACCTGGACCTGGTTGGACTTCGCCATGGCTGTTAAAAGAGACAGTCGCAAAGCTCTTGTCGCACAAGTAGGCAACATTGTGTCCACGCCAAATCATTTGGAACTCGTGTCCATTTCACGCTCTGCAACTGAAAAACTGTTGTCTAAGGGAGAACATGTCTCTCTTTCGGGGAAGGTTATAGGAAAGGACTTCATGGGAGATGCAGCAGCTTCACTAAAAGAAAGAAAACAATATTTCCAAGCCTGCTATGTTTGAGGCAAAAATAAGGCTAGTGAGGAGGAAAATAGTCTTCCAGAAAATGTAGTTTGATTATGAGGGCAAATACTTAGTGGTAACAGTACACCATATTCAAATAATTGGTGATAACAGTATACAATAATCAAATACTTAGTGATAACAGTACACCATAATCAAATACTTAATGATAACAGTACACCATATTCAAATACTTAGTAATAACAGTACACCATAATCAAATACTTAGTGATAACAGTACACCATAATCAAATACTTAATGATAACAGTACACCATATTCAAATACTTAGTAATAACAGTACACCATAATCAAATACTTAGTGATAACAGTACACCATAATCAAATACTTAGTGATAACAGTACACCATAATCAAATACTTAGTGATAACAGTACACCATAATCAAATACTTAGTGATAACAGTACACCATATTCAAATACTTAGTAATAAGATTTCACCATGATCAAATACTTGGTGATAAGAGTACACCATAAAATACTTGGTGATAACAGTACACCATAATAAAATACTTGGTGATAAGAATACACCATAATCAAATACTTGGTGATAACAGTACACCATAATAAAATACTTGGTGATAAGAGTACACCATAATCAAATACTTGGTGATAAGAGTACACCATAATCAAATACTTAGTGATAACAGTACACCATATTCAAATACTTAGTAATAAGATTTCACCATGATCAAATACTTGGTGATAAGAGTACACCATAAAATACTTGGTGATAACAGTACACCATAATAAAATACTTGGTGATAAGAATGCACCATAATCAAATACTTGGTGATAACAGTACACCATAATAAAATACTTGGTGATAAGAGTACACCATAATCAAATACTTGGTGATAAGAGTACACCATAATCAAATACTTAGTGATAACAGTACACCATAATCAAATACTTAGTGATAACAGTACACCATAATCAAATACTTAGTGATAACAGTACACCATAATCAAATACTTAGTGATAACAGTACACCATAATCAAATACTTAGTGATAACAGTACACCATAATCAAATACTTAGTGATAACAGTACACCATAATCAAATACTTAGTGATAACAGTACACCATATTCAAATACTTAGTAATAAGATTTCACCATGATCAAATACTTGGTGATAAGAGTACACCATAAAATACTTGGTGATAACAGTACACCATAATAAAATACTTGGTGATAAGAATACACCATAATCAAATACTTGGTGATAACAGTACACCATAATAAAATACTTGGTGATAAGAGTACACCATAATCAAATACTTGGTGATAAGAGTACACCATAATCAAATACTTGGTGATAAGAGTACACCATAATCAAATACTTTGTGATAAGAATACACCATAATCAAATACTTGGTGATAACAGTACACCATAATAAAATACTTGGTGATAAGAGTACACCATAATCAAATACTTGGTGATAAGAGTACACCATAATCAAATACTTGGTGATAAGAGTACACCATAATCAAATACTTTGTGATAAGAGTACACCACAATCAAATACTTGGTGATAAGAGTACACCATAATCAAATACTTGGTGATAAGAGTACACCATAATCAAATACTTGGTGATAAGAGTACACCATAATCAAATACTTTGTGGTAAGAGTACACCATAATCAAATACTTGGTGATAAGAGTACACCATAATCAAATAATTGGTGATAAGAGTACACCATAATCAAATAGTGGTGATAAGAGTACACCATAATCAAATACTTGGTGATAAGAGTACACCATAATCAAATACTTGGTGATAACAGTACACCATAATCAAATACTTGGTGATAAGAGTACACCATAATCAAATACTTAGTGCTAAGAGTACACCATAATCAAATACTTGGTGATAAGAGTACACCATAATCAAATACTTGGTGATAAGAGTACACCATAATCAAATACTTGGTGATAAGAGTACACCATAATCAAATACTTGGTGATAAGAGTACACCATAATCAAATACTTGGTGATAAGAGTACACCATAATCAAATACTTGGTGATAAGAGTACACCATAATCAAATACTTAGTGCTAAGAGTACACCATAATCAAATACTTGGTGATTACAGTACACCATAATCAAATACTTGGTGATAAGAGTACACCATAATCAAATACTTGGTGATAAGAGTACACCATAATCAAATACTTGGTGATAAGAGTACACCATAATTGGCAGTTTTAAGGTAAGGGGAACAAATGATCAAATGTAGAACACATTTTGTGTTAGCAGCTTTAATACTTTTTATAATCCTGTCCATAGGGGTTGCAAGAGTCTTATCCCAGCTGCACTTTGGACAATAATTTAGACTCTTGGGACATATGGTAATACATTATGAAAAAGTCAAAATTGCATATTAGAGGATCTTTCAACACTTTCATCTATATGAAGATGTTTTTAACTTCCCTCAAGGTTGCAATTGTTTTCTGCATAGATGATAAAGGAGAAGCTGCGTCTAAAGCCTGCCACGGGCTTGGAGCTGCGAGGGAAGACGTCTGACAGCAAGGCGGACAACAGCCTTCAGCAGCAGGAAGAAGATGAGAAGGCACGACTCCTCATAGGTCTGAGCACTGCTGACAAAACCTCCAGCAAGAAAAGCATCTTCAGTCGACGCAAGTGAGTCACTGTTGGCAACTTAATGATAAAGGACAATTAGTGGAACAAATCAGCTGACAAAACCTCCAGCAAGAAAAGCATCTTCAGTCGACGCAAGTGAGTCACTGTTGGCAACTTAATGATAAAGGACAATTAGTGGAACAAATCAGGTCGTATTTGGACTTGTGCCATTGAATCCTGCTGATTTTGGGGCTGAGTTAGGACAAGAATGTGGAGAAAAGCAGCCCTTGGGTGCCTGTTGATTAATGAATGACCAAATACTAGGTAATGTTTATTAGTGTGCCATCCAGCTGTCACTACATTTAACTGATGAGCAGGTGGTTGCACATCACTGCCAACTCTCTTTCCTGCTGGCTCAGGAACTAACGTTAGCAAGCAAGCACCTTCAACACTGTGTCTATGTTGTCTGCTGTAAGAAACCTGTAATTATACAAATGGTTATGTTTTTACCAATTATACCTTTTATAAATGCTGCCACGGTTCTGTATAATCGTGTCTGTCAGCCTGCAGTTAGAAATAAACACACAAGCATTTGCTTAGACCATTAATCACTTTTGTCATTTTAACACTACAGCACTTCTTTATGCAAAGTATTTTTCTAGACTAACTTGTCCAACTGTTCTGCTGAACCAGTTCAGTTTGACAATGTTAAATGACTGATATTCATATTTCAACTGTACAACAAAGAAATATGCTTTTTTCTCATCTTTTTGTGGCTTAATGTTTGTCAATAAAAGTCTTTCATTGTATTTGATAACCCTTCATCACACTTCATTTAGTAGATGAACATCAGCTCTAAATACTTCAGAAAGTCACCTGTCTCAACCATATTCTTACGTTTAAAAAAAATGGAAACATGAAAACAACAAAAAATCGTCCTTTGATGTTAATGTGACATGGTGAAGTAAAACGCTGTCTTGAGTGATAATAAACTTTTTATATACACTGGCAGAGGTTTTGTGCAATTTTAAGGACACTTATCACAAACACTTTGGTTGAACTAGACTTCAAAGTTCATAGAGCCAGAAGTTTCAGCTGAAATAGTTGATAGTACTACATGGACTTCAAAACAGGTCAATGTTTACATGCAGCTTCTAGATGATTCTTCCCTTGGAGTCCTGCACCCGCAGATGGAATGGCCAACTTTGAGCTGACCCATTTACAGGAAGCCAATGAGGGCAGCCTTAATAGGACAGAACATTGAGCACCAGATAGAGTATCATCATGAAGTCTTTTTAATTAGCAATAAAAAGGTGGCGTGTCCCAGTGGAAGAAAGCACATGTAGTTGCTGCTCTTCTCTAAAAGTCCTGGATACATTTTCAAACCGATCCTAAAAAATGGGAATCCAGCAGTTGCCTCCTGACATCAACATGTCTTCTCAGGCCCTTTTTTGGACAATGTGGTGGTGAGAGGATACTGGAGAGAAGATACAAGCCTTAGTACAACATTTACATATGGCAACATGTTGAATTGGCTTCTGTTGATGAGTGATTGTCAAAGTGTAGTATATGGTATGTGGGCCCCATCCAGTTGATGAGTGATTGTCAAAGTGTAGTATATGGTATGTGGGCCCCATCCAGTTGATGAGTGATTGTCAAAGTGTAGAATATGGTATGTGGGCCCCATCCAGTTGATGAGTGATTGTCAAAGTGTAGTATATGGTATGTGGGCCCCATCCAGTTGATGAGTGATTGTCAAAGTGTAGTATATGGTATGTGGGCCCCATCCAGTTGATGAGTGATTGTCAAAGTGTAGTATATGGTATGTGGGCCCCATCCAGTTGATGAGTGATTGTCAAAGTGTAGTCTATGGTATGTGGGCCCCATCCAGTTGATGAGTGATTGTCAAAGTGTAGTATATGGTATGTGGGCCCCATCCAGTTGATGAGTGATTGTCAAAGTGTAGTATATGGTATGTGGGCCCCATCCAGTTGATGAGTGATTGTCAAAGTGTAGTCTATGGTATGTGGGCCCCATCCAGTTGATGAGTGATTGTCAAAGTGTAGTATATGGTATGTGGGCCCCATCCAGTTGATGAGTGATTGTCAAAGTGTAGTCTATGGTATGTGGGCCCCATCCAGTTGATGAGTGATTGTCAAAGTGTAGTATATGGTATGTGGGCCCCATCCAGTTGATGAGTGATTGTCAAAGTGTAGTATATGGTATGTGGGCCCCATCCAGTTGAGTGATTGTCAAAGTGTAGTCTATGGTATGTGGGCCCCATCCAGTTGATGAGTGATTGTCAAAGTGTAGTATATGGTATGTGGGCCCCATCCAGTTGATGAGTGATTGTCAAAGTGTAGTATATGGTATGTGGGCCCCATCCAGTTGATGAGTGATTGTCAAAGTGTAGTATATGGTATGTGGGCCCCATCCAGTTGATGAGTGATTGTCAAAGTGTAGTATATGGTATGTGGGCCCCATCCAGTTGATGAGTGATTGTCAAACTGTAGTCTATGGTATGTGGGCCCCATCCAGTTGATGAGTGATTGTCAAAGTGTAGTATATGGTATGTGGGCCCCATCCAGTTGATGAGTGATTGTCAAAGTGTAGTCTATGGTATGTGGGCCCCATCCAGTTGATGAGTGATTGTCAAAGTGTAGTATATGGTATGTGGGCCCCATCCAGTTGATGAGTGATTGTCAAAGTGTAGTATATGGTATGTGGGCCCCATCCGGTTGATGAGTGATTGTCAAAGTGTAGTATATGGTATGCGGGCCCCATCCAGTTGATGAGTGATTGTCAAAGTGTAGTATATGGTATGTGGGCCCCATCCAGTTGATGAGTGATTGTCAAAGTGTAGTATATGGTATGTGGGCCCCATCCAATTGATGAGTGATTGTCAAAGTGTAGTATATGGTATGTGGGCCCCCTCCAGTTGATGAGTGATTGTCAAAGTTTAGTATATGGTATGCGGGCCCCATCCAGTTGATGAGTGATTGTCAAAGTGTAGTATATGGTATGTGGGCCCCCTCCAGTTGATGAGTGATTGTCAAAGTGTAGTATATGGTATGCGGGCCCCATCCAGTTGATGAGTGATTGTCAAAATGTAGTATATGGTATGTGGGCCCCCTCCAGTTGAGTGATTGTCAAAGTTTAGTATATGGTATGCGGGCCCCATCCAGTTGATGAGTGATTGTCAAAGTGTAGTATATGATATGTGGGCCCCCTCCAGTTGATGAGTGATTGTCAAAGTTTAGTATATGGTATGCGGGCCCCATCCAGTTGATGAGTGATTGTCAAAGTGTAGTATATGGTATGTGGGCCCCCTCCAGTTGATGAGTGATTGTCAAAGTTTAGTATATGGTATGCGGGCCCCATCCAGTTGATGAGTGATTGTCAAAGTGTAGTATATGGTATGCGGGCCCCATCCAGTTGATGAGTGATTGTCAAAGTGTAGTATATGGTATGTGGGCCCCCTCCAGTTGATGAGTGATTGTCAAAGTTTAGTATATGGTATGCGGGCCCCATCCAGTTGATGAGTGATTGTCAAAGTGTAGTATATGGTATGTGGGCCCCCTCCAGTTGATGAGTGATTGTCAAAGTTTAGTATATGGTATGCGGGCCCCATCCAGTTGATGAGTGATTGTCAAAGTGTAGTATATGGTATGCGGGCCCCATCCAGTTGATGGGTGATTGTCAAAGTGTAGTATATGGTATGCGGGCCCCATCCAGTTGATGAGTGATTGTCAAAGTGTAGTTTATGGTATGCGGGCCCCATCCAGTTGATGAGTGATTGTCAAAGTGTAGTCTATGGTATGTGGGCCCCATCCAGTTGATGAGTGATTGTCAAAGTTTAGTATATGGTATGCGGGCCCCATCCAGTTGATGGGTGATTGTCAAAGTGTAGTATATGGTATGCGGGCCCCATCCAGTTGATGAGTGATTGTCAAAGTGTAGTTTATGGTATGCGGGCCCCATCCAGTTGATGAGTGATTGTCAAAGTGTAGTATATGGTATGTGGGCCCCCTCCAGTTGATGAGTGATTGTCAAAGTTTAGTATATGGTATGCGGGCCCCATCCAGTTGATGAGTGATTGTCAAAGTGTAGTATATGGTATGTGGGCCTCCTCCAGTTGATGAGTGATTGTCAAAGTGTAGTATATGGTATGCGGGCCCCATCCAGTTGATGAGTGATTGTCAAAGTGTAGTATATGGTATGTGGGCCCCCTCCAGTTGATGAGTGATTGTCAAAGTTTAGTATATGGTATGCGGGCCCCATCCAGTTGATGAGTGATTGTCAAAGTGTAGTATATGGTATGCGGGCCCCATCCAGTTGATGAGTGATTGTCAAAGTGTAGTATATGGTATGTGGGCCCCCTCCAGTTGATGAGTGATTGTCAAAGTTTAGTATATGGTATGCGGGCCCCATCCAGTTGATGAGTGATTGTCAAAGTGTAGTATATGGTATGTGGGCCCCCTCCAGTTGATGAGTGATTGTCAAAGTTTAGTATATGGTATGCGGGCCCCATCCAGTTGATGGGTGATTGTCAAAGTGTAGTATATGGTATGCGGGCCCCATCCAGTTGATGAGTGATTGTCAAAGTGTAGTTTATGGTATGCGGGCCCCATCCAGTTGATGAGTGATTGTCAAAGTGTAGTCTATGGTATGCGGGCCCCATCCAGTTGATGAGTGATTGTCAAAGTGTAGTATATGGTATGTGGGCCCCCTCCAGTTGATGAGTGATTGTCAAAGTTTAGTATATGGTATGCGGGCCCCATCCAGTTGATGGGTGATTGTCAAAGTGTAGTATATGGTATGCGGGCCCCATCCAGTTGATGAGTGATTGTCAAAGTGTAGTTTATGGTATGCGGGCCCTATCCAGTTGATGAGTGATTGTCAAAGTGTAGTCCATGGTATGTGGGCCCCATCCAGTTGATGAGTGATTGTCAAAGTTTAGTATATGGTATGTGGGCCCCATCCAGTTGATGGGTGATTGTCAAAGTGTAGTATATGGTATGCGGGCCCCATCCAGTTGATGAGTGATTGTCAAAGTGTAGTTTATGGTATGCGGGCCCCATCCAGTTGATGAGTGATTGTCAAAGTGTAGTCTATGGTATGTGGGCCCCATCCAGTTGATGAGTGATTGTCAAAGTTTAGTATATGGTATGCGGGCCCCATCCAGTTGATGGGTGATTGTCAAAGTGTAGTATATGGTATGCGGGCCCCATCCAGTTGATGAGTGATTGTCAAAGTGTAGTTTATGGTATGCGGGCCCCATCCAGTTGATGAGTGATTGTCAAAGTGTAGTGTATGGTATGCGGGCCCCATCCAGTGCTACGCCACAAGAATCAATCAAATAATGTAATGAGCCGTTAGCACAGTCTTACTGTTCAAACTGTGTAATGTTGCAGTGGGAAAAAGATGAAATATGCTTGTTAAATAAAAGCTCAGCCTTGTTTGTAATGAATTCCTGGGCCTACTACGCTACTTTATTTCAATGTTAAGCCATTACGCTGGTATTTGGAGAGCCAAGTGTTTTCTGTGGTGGTACTTGAGAACCACTCTCAGATTGTGGATAGGTGGGAGAGAATATGAGCGAGAATGGTTGTCTCACCTGAAGAGTTGAATTGCTGACATGAAGGATTCATCTTTTTGCAGTTTGACCTGTATAAAAATGAATTTCTTAAAATTGTTACTCTGCAGTTGAGTAAACATAACTGGATTTTATTTTTTTAAATAATAAAGAAATAGAATGTAAAACATTTTGAAGTCCTTAAACTGACATGTTGCTGTCTGCACAAGTCCATCAACTAAGAAAACATCTCCTGTGTGATGTGGGTCAAGTCAGCGTGTTCCCTTGTGCAGGAACATGATTTCTAAAGTGTTCCAGCACGTTCTTCACATGTTACAGCTCTCGGCGGAAGAAGAAGCCGAAGGGTTGATGAATTGCTGTGAGACCAAAAGACCTCAGTGGATTAAAGGATGAATTACCAGGAGACTTGAAGCCGTCCTCTCGGGGCCGCTAACTCATTAGATGGAAATAGCACACAATGGGGTTACTATTGGGGTTCTTGACCCAATTCATCCTTTATTACTTCATAGTGACTTACTGGACTTGACTTAAATATATATTTATTTTTATTTTTATTTTATTAACATTTGTTTTGAAAAGGGCTTCCAAGATAAAAGCTTGATTCACGTCCGAATTTACGTTTCTCGGTTGATACAAATTTTCAAAAAAGTATTCTTAACATGACTTTCTAAAACTTTGTCAGGTAACCACCTGCACACTGCTAACTATGTTTGTGCATGTAGTAGAAAGACGTCTTCGATGAAGGAGAAGGTTTGGGCACACTTCTAAAATGTCTCGGGTAAGAAATAGCTTGACATGACAAATTTAGCTTGCAGAATTTGAAAAAAAAAAAAGAGTACAAAGATGTCATTCATGATCACTTATCTAAACTTCCAGCCGACTCTGAACAAGTTGAACGGGCCCAAGCCTCGAATTTGAACTTTTAAAGGTGAAGGCAAGTGTTGCCTAAAAGGAGGTCTCATATTTTAGGGCCCCAAGGCAAACATTATTTTCTTTCCAGGCTGGGGCCCCAAAGCATGCATGCATACATAAACAGCTTTTTAAATTTCATTATTAATATAAACTTGTCAGCTTTTTGTCATTTCATGATGCCTTTATCTCTATTTACACATTTTGATGGACGGATGTATTTTTTCTTATTTATTTTTTAAGTTATGAACATGTAAATGTTGTATCGGGACGGATCCATTAAGCATTTGTGCTGAAATATGTCATATATGAATTAACTACACACAATAAAACATTAAATGATGTGTCAAATGTTTTTGAAAGTAATACATTTGTGACATTAATAAAACACAAGTAAAGTAAACAAATAAATTGGCTTTTACTTTTTGATATCAAAGTAAAACACACCGCAGTTTGGCTAATGAAGATTAGATCAAGTCTAATAAACAAGATGTGCTCTTCTTCAACGCCCCCTTGTGGTTCAGTACAACAGTTTGGCCAACAACAACAGAAACCGGGAGTGACAGCGGGTTTACTAACCTCCTTAACTCTCAGTCACAGCAGCTTACTAACCTCCTTAACTCTCAGTCACAGCAGCTTACTAACCTCCTTAACTCTCAGTCACAGCAGCTTACTAACCTCCTTAACTCTCAGTCACAGCAGCTTACTAACCTCCTTAACTCTCAGTCACAGCAGCTTACTAACCTCCTTAACTCTCAGTCACAGCAGCTTACCAACCTCCTTAACTCTCAGTCACAGCAGCTTACTAACCTCCTTAACTCTCAGTCACAGCAGCTTACTAACCTCCTTAACTCTCAGTCACTGCAGCTTACTAACCTCCTTAACTCTCAGTCACAGCAGCTTACTAACCTCCTTAACTCTCAGTCACAGCAGCTTACTAACCTCCTTAACTCTCAGTCACAGCAGCTTACTAACCTCCTTAACTCTCAGTCACAGCAGTTTACTAACCTCCTTAACTCTCAGTCACAGCAGCTTACTAACCTCCTTAACTCTCAGTCACAGCAGCTTACTAACCTCCTTAACTCTCAGTCACAGCAGCTTACTAACCTCCTTAACTCTCAGTCACAGCAGCTTACTAACCTCCTTAACTCTCAGTCACAGCAGTTTACTAACCTCCTTAACTCTCAGTCACAGCAGCTTACTAACCTCCTTAACTCTCAGTCACAGCAGCTTACTAACCTCCTTAACTCTCAGTCACTGCAGCTTACTAACCTCCTTAACTCTCAGTCACAGCAGCTGATGGACACTGTATTGACAAAATGAAAGCAATATTGTATAGTTTTTTCCTTGGCTGTTTACTTTTAGTGTGGGGACAAGTGTCTCCAATATTGTCCACACCTGTCTCCATCTAAACTCACCACAGGAAGCGAGGGAACATGACTGTAGCACCCCAGAAGAGTTGGTGCTGCAAGAAATTCTGGGAATTTGTTCTGTTGTGTTGCGGTGCGCCGGAAACGCAGTAATAAATGACGGACCTGTAAGTTTTTTTTTAGTGGTCAATTTTTTAGGGCACTACAGCAAATGAGAGAGTGGTTGCCGTGGTTAAATCCGAGCCCTGCGGATAACGAAGTTTATCGCCTGTTTCACTACATGTAACATTTTGGTAGGTAAGCAAAAATACATGTTTTTTTTGTCAAAAGTTTGCCTCGGTGCATTACGACATTAAATTAACTTGATTTTGTGCAACAGTTTTTCCTAGTCTGGCTTCTAGAAGAATGTCAAATGTCGTGGAATCAGTGCTCCTCAACACTCAAAAAGGTATTGAATGTGAATCAAGAATCAATTGTGAATTAAATAAACATGTTAATTGTTGGAATCACTTACCTAATGTTGAATATTTACAGTTGGGAGCATCCTCTGTTTTCAAAGAACGAAATGGGCGTGGAAGCTCCGCCCCCAGGCGTGTTGCCTGGATACCAGCTGAGAGTCAAGAAATGGGCGTGGAAGCTCCGCCCCCAGGCGTGTTGCCTGGATACCAGCTGAGAGTCAAGCTTGCTTCCTCCATCAGTGTCAAGCATCAGAGGACCGCTCACTTTTCAAGCGTCTGTCAGGTAGGAACCTCTTGCTGCTTTTTCCCTTGTTTTCCTGTCAGTGAATCCCTTGATCAGCTCCTTTGAACTGCAATACATTCTTGGCCTAATTCAAATGTAGGAAAATAAAAGTAAGTTGTTTGTTTCATAGATGTTTTTGTTGCAAGGTGTTTCATATTATATTGGTGGTAGTATTGTATGCTCAAATATGAATATTCACTTGATTGTGTGTTTATAAGATGGGTTACATCACTTTAACACCTTATCAGGAAGAAAGTATATTGAAAGAATCATCCCAGTGTGGTTTTTTGTGCTTTTGCTACTCTGTCAAATGTTCACTCAGTGGCGTCTTTCTATGGAATGTTGCTTAGTTCCTTCATCACCATGACGCAACAGTTCCAGAGCCTCTCTGAGGCCCAGAAGAAAGAACTCCACGAGACTGCACTGCGCATTGTGTCTCCAGGGAAGGGCATCTTGGCTGCAGACGAGTCAGTAGGTGGGTGAAATATCTCTTTACCCTTTTTGCGGACTTTAAGGCGCACTTAAAAACTTTTTATTTTCTCACAAATGGACATTGCTCCTTATAACCCCATGTGCCTCAGATATGTATTCATTCTGCTTGTGGTACATGGTGTAATAATAAGTATGACCAGTAGATGGTAGCCACACATAAGAGATGCGTGTGGACAGCAGGTTGATGCTTGTTCAATAAAGGACATTAGCAATTATCGGTAAGTAAACAAGACCGAACCTTTGATGTTTCATGACATACATGCTAACATGTGCTAGTTAGCGTGTATGTTCACGTGTCATCCAACTGACAGGACAATGTATATTTAGTACAAATAAAACCTATGTGGATATGTGTAGTGTCAGTGCCTATCACCTTCTCTATGTGTAGTGTCAGTGCCTATTTCCTTTTCTATATGTGTAGTGTCAGTGCCTATCACCTTCTCTATGTGTAGTGTCAGTGCCTATTTCCTTCCCTATATGTGTAGTGTCAGTGCCTATCACCTTCTCTCTATGTGTAGTGTCAGTGCCTATCACCTTCTCTCTATGTGTAGTGTCAGTGCCTATCACCTTCTCTATGTGTAGTGTCAGTGCCTATCACCTTCTCTATATGTGTAGTGTCAGTGCCTATCACCTTCTCTCTATGTGTAGTGTCAGTGCCTATCACCTTCTCTATATGTGTAGTGTCAGTGCCTATTTCCTTCTCTATATGTGTAGTGTCAGTGCCTATCACCTTCTCTCTATGTGTAGTGTCAGTGCCTATCACCTTCTCTCTATGTGTAGTGTCAGTGCCTATCACCTTCTCTATGTGTAGTGTCAGTGCCTATCACCTTCTCTATATGTGTAGTGTCAGTGCCTATCACCTTCTCTCTATGTGTAGTGTCAGTGCCTATCACCTTCTCTATATGTGTAGTGTCAGTGCCTATTTCCTTTTCTATGTGTGTAGTGTCAGGGCCTATTTCCTTCTCTATATGTGTAGTGTCAGTGCCTATCACCTTCCCTATGTGTAGTGTCAGTGCCTATCACCTTCTCTATATGTGTAGTGTCAGTGCCTATTTCCTTTTCTATGTGTGTAGTGTCAGTGCCTATTTCCTTCTCTATATGTGTAGTGTCAGTGCCTATCACCTTCCCTATGTGTAGTGTCAGTGCCTATTTCCTTTACTATGTGTGTAGTGTCAGTGCCTATTTCCTTCTCTATATGTGTAGTGTCAGTGCCTATCACCTTCTCTATATGTGTAGTGTCAGTGCCTATCACCTTCTCTATATGTGTAGTGTCAGTGCCTATCACCTTCCCTATGTGTAGTGTCAGTGCCTATGTCCTTTTCTATGTGTGTAGTGTCAGTGCCTATTTCCTTCTCTATATGTGTAGTGTCAGTGCCTATCACCTTCTCTATATGTGTAGTGTCAGTGCCTATCACCTTCTCTATATGTGTAGTGTCAGTGCCTATTTCCTTTTCTATGTGTGTAGTGTCAGTGCCTATTTCCTTCTCTATATGTGTAGTGTTAGTGCCTATTTCCTTCTCTATATGTGTAGTGTCAGTGCCTATCACCTTCTCTATATGTGTAGTGTCAGTGCCTATCACCTTCTCTATATGTGTAGTGTCAGTGCCTATTTCCTTTTCTATGTGTGTAGTGTCAGTGCCTATTTCCTTCTCTATATGTGTAGTGTCAGTGCCTATCACCTTCTCTATATGTGTAGTGTCAGTGCCTATTTCCTTCTCTATATGTGTAGTGTCAGTGCCTATCACCTTCTCTTTATGTGTAGTGTCAGTGCCTATTTCCTTTTTCTATGTGTGTAGTGTCAGTGCCTATTTCCTTCTCTATATGTGTAGTGTCAGTGCCTATTTCCTTTTTTCTATGTGTGTAGTGTCAGTGCCTATTTCCTTTTTCTATGTGTGTAGTGTCAGTGCCTATTTCCTTCTCTATATGTGTAGTGTCAGTGCCTATTTCCTTTTTCTATGTGTGTAGTGTCAGTGCCTATTTCCTTTTTCTATGTGTGTAGTGTCAGTGCCTATTTCCTTCTCTATATGTGTAGTGTCAGTGCCTATTTCCTTCTCTATGTGTGTAGTGTCAGTGCCTATTTCCTTCTCTATATGTGTAGTGTCAGTGCCTATCACCTTCTCTATATGTGTAGTGTCAGTGCCTATCACCTTCTCTATATGTGTAGTGTCAGTGCCTATTTCCTTTTCTATGTGTGTAGTGTCAGTGCCTATTTCCTTCTCTATATGTGTAGTGTTAGTGCCTATTTCCTTCTCTATATGTGTAGTGTCAGTGCCTATCACCTTCTCTATATGTGTAGTGTCAGTGCCTATTTCCTTTTCTATGTGTGTAGTGTCAGTGCCTATTTCCTTCTCTATATGTGTAGTGTCAGTGCCTATCACCTTCTCTATATGTGTAGTGTCAGTGCCTATTTCCTTCTCTATATGTGTAGTGTCAGTGCCTATCACCTTCTCTTTATGTGTAGTGTCAGTGCCTATTTCCTTTTTCTATGTGTGTAGTGTCAGTGCCTATTTCCTTCTCTATATGTGTAGTGTCAGTGCCTATTTCCTTTTTTCTATGTGTGTAGTGTCAGTGCCTATTTCCTTTTTCTATGTGTGTAGTGTCAGTGCCTATTTCCTTCTCTATATGTGTAGTGTCAGTGCCTATTTCCTTTTTCTATGTGTGTAGTGTCAGTGCCTATTTCCTTTTTCTATGTGTGTAGTGTCAGTGCCTATTTCCTTCTCTATATGTGTAGTGTCAGTGCCTATTTCCTTCTCTATGTGTGTAGTGTCAGTGCCTATCAATCAATCAATCAATGTTTACTTATATAGCCCTAAATCACTAGTGTCTCAAAGGGCTGCACAAACCACCACGACATCCTCGGTAGGCCCACATAAGGGCAAGGAAAACTCACACCCAGTGGGACATCGGTGACGATAATGACCCAGTGGGACGTCGGTGACAATGATGACTATGAGACATGATACTGTGATACTGATGATACTGATGACTATGAGAACATGATACTGTGAAAGATCAATCCATAATGGATCCAACACAGTCGCGAGAGTCCAGTCCAAAGCGGATCCATCACCTTCTCTATATGTGTAGTGTCAGTGCTTATCACCTTCCCTATGTGTAGTGTCAGTGCCTATTTCCTTTTCTATGTGTGTAGTGTCAGTGCCTATTTCCTTCTCTATGTGTGTAGTGTCAGTGCCTATCACCTTCTCTATATGTGTAGTGTCAGTGCCCATCACCTTCCCTATGTGTAGTGTCAGTGCCTATCACCTTCCCTATGTGTAGTGTCAGTGCCTATTTCCTTCTAAATATGTGTAGTGTCAGTTCCTATCACCTTCTCTGTGTAGTGTCAGTGCCTATTTCCTTCTCTATATGTGTGGTATCAGTGCCTATTTCCTTCCCTATAGGTGTAGTGTCACTGCCTATTACTTTCTCTGTGTAGTGTCAGTGCCTATTTCCTTCCCTATATGTGTACTGTCAGTGCCTATTTCCTTCTCTATATGTGTAGTGTCAGTGCCTATCACCTTCTCTATATGTGTAGTGTCAGTGCCTATTTCCTTCTCAGTATGTGTAGTGTCACTGCCTATCACCTTCTCTGTGTAGTGTAAGTACCTATTTCCTTCTCTATATGTGTAGTGTTAGTGCCTATTTCCTTTACTATATGTGTGGTATCAGTGCCTATTTCCTTCTCTATATGTGTAGTGTCAGTGCCTATTTCCTTCTCTATATGTGTAGTGTCAGTGCCTATTTCCTTCTCTATATGTGTAGTGTCAGTGCCCATCACCTTCTTTATATGTGTAGTGTCAGTGCCTATTTCCTTCTCTATATGTGTAGTGTCAGTGCCTATCACCTTCTTTATATGTGTAGTGTCAGTGCCTATTTCCTTCTCTATATGTGTAGTGTCAGTGCCTATCACCTCTATATTTGTAGTGTCAGTGCCCATCACCTTCTTTATATGTGTAGTGTCAGTGCCTATTTCCTTCTCTGTGTGTAGTGTCAGTGCCTATTTCCTTCTCTATATGTGTAGTGTCAGTGCCTATCACCTTCACTATATGTGTAGTGTCAGTGCCTATTTCCTTCTCTGTGTGTAGTGTCAGTGCCTATTTCCTTCTCTATATGTGTAGTGTCAGTGCCTATCACCTTCTCTATATGTGTAGTGTCAGTGCCTATTTCCTTCTCTATATGTGTAGTGTCAGTGCCTATTTCCTTCTCTATATGTGTAGTGTCAGTGCCTATTTCCTTCTTTATATGTGTAGTGTCAGTGCCTATTTCCTTCTCTATATGTGTACTGTCAGTGCCTATTTCTTTCTCTATATGTGTAGTGTCAGTGCCTATTTCCTTCTTTATATGTGTAGTGTCAGTGCCTATCACCTTCTCTTTATGTGTAGTGTCAGTGCCTATTTCTTTCTCTATATGTGTAGTGTCAGTGCCTATTTCTTTCTCTATATGTGTAGTGTCAGTGCCTATTTCCTTCTCTATATGTGTAGTGTCAGTGTCTATTTCTTTCTCTATATGTGTAGTGTCAGTGCCTATTTCTTTCTCTATATGTGTAGTGTCAGTGCCTATTTCCTTCTCTATATGTGTAGTGTCAGTGCCTATTTCCTTCTCTATATGTGTAGTGTCAGTGCCTATTTCCTTCTCAATACGCTGATACATTGAGGAAATGGGTTATAAAATTAGCACGGCTAATTGCGGTTTCTGGTACTGTAAGTGCATGGGAAATATATGGGGTGGTATTTGCTTGGCACTGTTGGCATTGATTGGGCTGTGTATTTGGCAACCTCAGTCACACATAACTGCAGTACCATTTCTGGCCACATTACTACATAGGGCTCCTTTAATGCGTTTTATAATCCAGTGCGCCTTCTGTATGAAAATAGACCCGCTCATGGACAGTGCGCCTTATGTTCTGACAAATCCAGTACTGGTGGCCATCAGTTCCTTGTACTTGTATGAGCCCTCCTTGGCTTGTAGGCAGCATGGCCAAGCGTCTGGCCCAAGTAGGCGTGGAGAACACAGAAGAGAACCGCCGGCAGTTCCGTCAAATTCTGTTCAGTGCGGACGAGCGAATCAACAGCTGCATCGGAGGAGTCATTTTCTTCCACGAGACGCTCTACCAGCACTCGGACAGTGGAGTCAACTTTGTGAAAATGATCCGGGACAGGGGCATCCTGGTTGGCATCAAGGTGGCACACACGCAGCATGTGTTGGACTTTGTTGTGGACACAAACACAGCTTGGTCTTTTCTTGTTTAGGTGGACAAGGGCGTGGTTCCTCTGGCAGGAACCTGTGGAGAGACCACCACCCAGGGTGAGTCATGTTGTGAGTCCCATGAAACACAATGTCCATGTAGGACCAGACACCTTCTATACCAACACCTCATTTCAGATAACCAGCTGGAAACCAAGAAGATCCGCAGACTGAGTTAGGTCAACACCTAGCATCTATTTAGCTCAAACCATAAGTCCCTTCTAGACTAGTGTCTTTCAACCTTTTGTCAGCCAAATCACATTTGTTTGCATTGAAAAAATGTGTAGGCACACCACCAGCATACTTCTTTTATCCATCCATCCATCCATCCATCATCTTCCGCTTATCCGAGGTCGGGTCGCGGGGGCAGCAGCCTAAGCAGGGTTTATTTCTTTTTAATTAACTTGGCAGCCGATATTGACAATAAAAAGTTGTTGCAATTGTTGGATATGAATTTAAAACATAACCAAGCATGCATCAATATAGGTCTTGTCTCAAAGTAGATGTACTGTATCAATATAGGTCTTGTCTCAAAGTAGATGTACTGTATCAATATAGGTCTTGTCTCAAAGTAGATGTACTGTGCCAATATAGGTCTTGTCTCAAAGTAGGTGTACTGTATCAATATAGGTCTTGTCTCAAAGTAGATGTACTGTATCAATATAGGTCTTGTCTCAAAGTAGATGTACTGTATCAATATAGGTCTTGTCTCAAAGTAGATGTACTGTATCAATATAGGTCTTGTCTCAAAGTAGGTGTACTGTATCAATATAGGTCTTGTCTCAAAGTAGGTGTACTGTATCAATATAGGTCTTGTCTCAAAGTAGGTGTACTGTATCAATATAGGTCTTGTCTCAAAGTAGATGTACTGTATCAATATAGGTCTTGTCTCAAAGTAGGTGTACTGTATCAATATAGGTCTTGTCTCAAAGTAGGTGTACTGTATCAATATAGGTCTTGTCTCAAAGTAGATGTACTGTATCAATATAGGTCTTGTCTCAAAGTAGGTGTACTGTATCAATATAGGTCTTGTCTCAAAGTAGGTGTACTGTATCAATATAGGTCTTGTCTCAAAGTAGATGTACTGTATCAATATAGGTCTTGTCTCAAAGTAGATGTACTGTATCAATATAGGTCTTGTCTCAAAGTAGATGTACTGTATCAATATAGGTCTTGTCTCAAAGTAGATGTACTGTATCAATATAGGTCTTGTCTCAAAGTAGATGTACTGTATCAATATAGGTCTTGTCTCAAAGTAGGTGTACTGTATCAATATAGGTCTTGTCTCAAAGTAGATGTACTGTATCAATATAGGTCTTGTCTCAAAGTAGATGTACTGTATCAATATAGGTCTTGTCTCAAAGTAGGTGTACTGTATCAATATAGGTCTTGTCTCAAAGTAGATGTACTGTATCAATATAGGTCTTGTCTCAAAGTAGATGTACTGTATCAATATAGGTCTTGTCTCAAAGTAGGTGTACTGTATCAATATAGGTCTTGTCTCAAAGTAGGTGTACTGTATCAATATAGGTCTTGTCTCAAAGTAGGTGTACTGTATCAATATAGGTCTTGTCTCAAAGTAGATGTACTGTATCAATATAGGTCTTGTCTCAAAGTAGATGTACTGTATCAATATAGGTCTTGTCTCAAAGTAGATGTACTGTATCAATATAGGTCTTGTCTCAAAGTAGGTGTACTGTATCAATATAGGTCTTGTCTCAAAGTAGGTGTACTGTATCAATATAGGTCTTGTCTCAAAGTAGATGTACTGTATCAATATAGGTCTTGTCTCAAAGTAGATGTACTCTATCAATATAGGTCTTGTCTCAAAGTAGATGTACTGTATCAATATAGGTCTTGTCTCAAAGTAGGTGTACTGTATCAATATAGGTCTTGTCTCAAAGTAGATGTACTGTATCAATATAGGTCTTGTCTCAAAGTAGGTGTACTGTATCAATATAGGTCTTGTCTCAAAGTAGGTGTACTGTATCAATATAGGTCTTGTCTCAAAGTAGATGTACTGTATCAATATAGGTCTTGTCTCAAAGTAGATGTACTGTATCAATATAGGTCTTGTCTCAAAGTAGGTGTACTGTATCAATATAGGTCTTGTCTCAAAGTAGGTGTACTGTATCAATATAGGTCTTGTCTCAAAGTAGGTGTACTGTATCAATATAGGTCTTGTCTCAAAGTAGATGTACTGTATCAATATAGGTCTTGTCTCAAAGTAGATGTACTGTATCAATATAGGTCTTGTCTCAAAGTAGATGTACTGTATCAATATAGGTCTTGTCTCAAAGTAGATGTACTGTATCAATATAGGTCTTGTCTCAAAGTAGATGTACTGTATCAATATAGGTCTTGTCTCAAAGTAGGTGTACTGTATCAATATAGGTCTTGTCTCAAAGTAGATGTACTGTATCAATATAGGTCTTGTCTCAAAGTAGATGTACTGTATCAATATAGGTCTTGTCTCAAAGTAGATGTACTGTATCAATATAGGTCTTGTCTCAAAGTAGATGTACTGTATCAATATAGGTCTTGTCTCAAAGTAGATGTACTGTATCAATATAGGTCTTGTCTCAAAGTAGGTGTACTGTATCAATATAGGTCTTGTCTCAAAGTAGGTGTACTGTATCAATATAGGTCTTGTCTCAAAGTAGATGTACTGTATCAATATAGGTCTTGTCTCAAAGTAGATGTACTGTATCAATATAGGTCTTGTCTCAAAGTAGGTGTACTGTATCAATATAGGTCTTGTCTCAAAGTAGATGTACTGTATCAATATAGGTCTTGTCTCAAAGTAGATGTACTGTATCAATATAGGTCTTGTCTCAAAGTAGATGTACTGTATCAATATAGGTCTTGTCTCAAAGTAGATGTACTGTATCAATATAGGTCTTGTCTCAAAGTAGATGTACTGTATCAATATAGGTCTTGTCTCAAAGTAGATGTACTGTATCAATATAGGTCTTGTCTCAAAGTAGATGTACTGTATCAATATAGGTCTTGTCTCAAAGTAGGTGTACTGTATCAATATAGGTCTTGTCTCAAAGTAGATGTACTGTATCAATATAGGTCTTGTCTCAAAGTAGATGTACTGTATCAATATAGGTCTTGTCTCAAAGTAGATGTACTGTATCAATATAGGTCTTGTCTCAAAGTAGATGTACTGTATCAATATAGGTCTTGTCTCAAAGTAGATGTACTGTATCAATATAGGTCTTGTCTCAAAGTAGGTGTACTGTATCAATATAGGTCTTGTCTCAAAGTAGGTGTACTGTATCAATATAGGTCTTGTCTCAAAGTAGATGTACTGTATCAATATAGGTCTTGTCTCAAAGTAGATGTACTGTATCAATATAGGTCTTGTCTCAAAGTAGGTGTACTGTATCAATATAGGTCTTGTCTCAAAGTAGATGTACTGTATCAATATAGGTCTTGTCTCAAAGTAGATGTACTGTATCAATATAGGTCTTGTCTCAAAGTAGATGTACTGTATCAATATAGGTCTTGTCTCAAAGTAGATGTACTGTATCAATATAGGTCTTGTCTCAAAGTAGATGTACTGTATCAATATAGGTCTTGTCTCAAAGTAGGTGTACTGTATCAATATAGGTCTTGTCTCAAAGTAGGTGTACTGTATCAATATAGGTCTTGTCTCAAAGTAGGTGTACTGTATCAATATAGGTCTTGTCTCAAAGTAGGTGTACTATCACCACCTGTCACATCACACCCTGACTTATTTAGAGATTTTTGCAGTTTTCCTGTGTGTAGTGTTTTACTTCTTGTCTTGCACTCCTATTTTGGTGGCTTTTCCTCTTGTTGGTATTTTCCTATAGCAGTTTCATGTCTTCCTTTGAGCCATAATCCCCACATCTGCTTTATATATATATATATATATATATATATATATATATATATATAATGTGTGTGTGTGTATCCACATAGAAAAAGCAGATACAAATTAACTTAAGAGCAATTTTTTAGACAAAAACTGGTTTAAATGTAACTTAGATATTGGGTTTCACTCTGTAAAGCGCTTTGAGTCACTAGAGAAAAGCGCTATATAAATATAATTCACTCCACACTCACTAATTCACTCACTCACAAAAACGCAGTTAAAAAGTTATAAACTGTTTAAACAGTTCAAAGTTTTAGCAATCAAGACTATTTAAGTTGTTATTATCCTTCTTTGTGTGGACATTGTTGATTGTCATGTCATGTTCAGATGTACTTTGTGGACGCCATCTTTGCTCCACAGTAAGTCTTTGCTGTCGTCCAGCATTCTGTCTTTGTTTATTCTGCAGCCAGTTCAGTTTTAGTTTGGTTCTGCATAGTCTTCCCTAAGCTTCAATGCCTGTTCTTAGGGGCACTCACCTTTTGTTTATTTTTGGTTTGTGTTAGATACCTTTTTACCTACACGCTGCCTCCCGCATATTGTGATCGCCACAAATTGTTTCCCACATCTACAAAGCAGTTAGCTACCTGCTGCCACCTACTGATATGAAAGAGTATTACATGCTTACTCTGACGATCTGGAGACAGCACACACACTCTAAAATGGCACATTATCAGCAGCTTATAATTACTGGTTTGCAAAAAGTAGTTTTAACCCAAATAAGTGAAATGGCATCATCACCCATGGCACACCAAACAATATCTTGCGGCACAGTGGTTGAAAAGCACTGCTCCAGACCAATGAGAATGTTAGAATTGCAGCACTGTTTCTTTAATAAGTTGCGAGCTGCAATATACAAAATGTCCCTGACAGCAAGAGTCGCACAAAGGAGAAAGGACCAGACTGGACAATCCATCACACGTGGAGAAGAAAGACAAACCAATCAATACAATCTATATTTTTAAAAAGGTCAACATAAATAAGCTCTCTCAGTAAAATATATTGAAAAGTATCCATAACATTGTCAAATAGAAACCTAAAAGTGTCCATAAACATGTCCACTTCAGCCTGTTTGAAATGAGCACTTCTTAAAGAGGATTTCAAGGTCTGGAGAGATGGACCTGCCCAAGGTCCTGCAAGGTCTTGGATGGGTCCCGGAAGATTCTAAATGACCCCAGATTAGTTTGGCCATATTTTGGAACATTTGGGTCCTTTAGGGTTTAGTCTTGTTTAGGGGATCCCTGAGACCTTAAAAGCTGAATTGGCTGAACCATGGGCCCCTGAAATTTTGAAGCCCATTTGCTAAGTACCCAAGGACGATGTCATTTCCTTAGTATTCCCAAAGTACTGCTGACTCTACTCTTCTCTTGTGTAGTACTTGAAGCCCATTTGCTAAGTACCCAAAGACGATGTCATTTCCTTAGTATTCCCAAAGTACTGCTGACTACTCTTCTCTTGTGTAGTACTTGCTGGGTCTTCAAGGACATTTCTTCCACTTTGGCAGGTCTAGATGCTCTATCAGAGCGTTGTGTCCAGTATAAAAAGGATGGCGCTGTCTTTGCAAAGTGGCGCTGTGTGATGAAGATCAGTGACGTCAACCCCTCCCAGCTGGCCATTACACACAACGCCAATGTTCTGGCTCGCTACTCCAGCATCTGCCAGCAGGTGAGAACCAAGTGTGTGTGTGTGTGTGTGTGTGTGTGTGTGTCTTCTTGTATTTCTACCCTTCTTGAGACATCAACAGAGAATAGTAGCTTCCATATGAGGAGGTGTGAACGAGTTAGGACATAAATCATGGTCCCAATACGGAAAAACCATTGCATCCAATAGAGAGGCAAATTCTAGACTCTGTGAACATTGCTCCAAAGTCAGGATTTTTTTGTTGATTTATTGTGCATACAAAAGTAAACATTGACGGGTGCAAAGGAAGCAATATATGATAAAACAAGACGGCAGATAAAGAAGGACTTCCCTAATTAAACCCGCCAGGTGAACAGCTGATTTCATGACTTCTGGTGCTGACGTAAGACAACCCATATGTGAGCATAGGATGAACACATACACTACAGTACTAAGACGACAGTGGACTTTAACACTTGGCTTCTACAGCTCGAAATGAGGCTTGTTCTAAAAAGGAAGGATTTTTCAAATTGACTGTGTGTCGCTTTTAAAAGTGCTCCCCCTCTGGTCAACATATGAAATAACAAGTGTGTGTAAAAATTTGAAGTGCTCCCCCTCTGGTCAACATATGAAATAACAAGTGTATGTAAGAAATTAAAATATGTCCCCTTTGGCAAATAATTTGAGGCTTCATGGTGGCAGAGGGGTTAGTGCGTCTGCCTCACAATACAAAGGTCCTGAGTAGTCTGGGGTTCAATCCCGGGCTCGGGATCTTTCTGTGTGGAGTTTGCATGTTCTCCCCGTGACTGCGTGGGTTCCCTCCGGGTACTCCGGTTTCCTCCCACCTCCAAGGACATGCACCTGGGGATAGGTTGATTGGCAACACTAAATGGTCCCTAGTGTGTGAATGTGAGTGTGAATGTTGTCTGTCTATCTGTGTTGGCCCTGCGATGAGGTGGCGACTTGTCCAGGGTGTAACCCGCCTTCCGCCCGATTGTAGCTGAGATAGGTACCAGCGCCCCCCCCCCCCCGTGACCCCAAAGTTAGTAAGCTGTAGAAAACGGATGGATGGATGGATGGCCAAAATTAATAAAACATATTAAAAAATGTATATATATATATATATATATATATATATACATACATACATACTATAATATCCATCCATCCATTTTCTACCAGTTGTCCCATTCGAGGTCTTGGGGGGTGCTGTAGCCTAGGTCAGCTAAAATCGGGCGGGAGGCGGTGTACACCCTGGACAAGTCACCACCTCATCACAGGGCCAACACAGATAGACAACATTCACACACTAGGGACCATTTAGTGTTGCCAATCAACCTATCCCCAGGTGCATGTCTTTGGAGGTGGGAGAGGCCTATCCCCAGGTGCATGTCTTTGGAGGTGGGAGGGGCCTATCCCCAGGTGTATGTCTTTGGAGGTGGGAGGGGCCTATCCCCAGGTGTATGTATTTGGAGGTGGGAGGGGCCTATCCCCAGGTGCATGTCTTTGGAGGTGGGAGGGGCCTATCCCCAGGTGCATGTCTTTGGAGGTGGGAGGGGCCTATCCCCAGGTGCATGTCTTTGGAGGTGGGAGGGGCCTATCCCCAGGTGCATGTCTTTGGAGGTGAGAGGGGCCTATCCCCAGGTGCATGTCTTTGGAGGTGGGAGGGGCCTATCCCCAAGTGTATGTATTTGGAGGTGGGAGGGGCCTATCCCCAGGTGCATGTATTTGGAGGTGGGAGGGGCCTATCCCCAGGTGTATGTCTTTGGAGGTGGGAAGGGCCTATCCCCAGGTGCATATCTTTGGAGGTGGGAGGGGCCTATCCCCAGGTGCATGTCTTTGGAGGTGGGAGGGGCCTATCCCCAGGTGCATGTCTTTGGAGGTGGGAGGGGCCTATCCCCAGGTGCATGTATTTGGAGGTGGGAGGGGCCTATCCCCAGGAGTTCCTGCAGTCACAGGTAGAATATGCAGCACAGAAAAATCCCGAGCGCAGGATCAAACCCAGGACATTTTTTTATATTTGCATGGTATGTATATATTATTAATGTTGTAAATACAAATCTTTATTTATCTAGAAAGATTAGTTGTAAAGAAGTAGGCATTTTTGTCAGGTCTCAAGAAGGTAAGAAATACAAGTGTGCGTGCGTGCGTTTGCCACTTGTCACCAAGATGACAAGTGGGTGCAAGTTTGGTGTGCAGTGATGTCTGGTATGTACCTCCAGCATGGCATTGTGCCCATCATTGAGCCAGAACTCTTACCTGATGGAGACCACGACCTGAAGCGCTGCCAGTACGTGACTGAGAAGGTATGTGTATCTTCTCTAACACCTTTTCTTTTATCCTCACAAGAGAACTTCACAAACACCTTCACAATTACACTATATGCAAAACTTTGTGACAATGTTCTCCAAAAACACAAGTTTGGACCTACCAAATTTGGTGAAAAAAAAAAACCAGATGATTTGTCACTAGGGATGTCATGGTAATAAAATGTCATGTTATGAAGATATTACATTATTATTGTGGTATATGTCCAGAGAAAAAATGCCATATTTTCAAAATGAAGTGGCAGGAACATTCATGATGTACACAATAATTGAACATAATGATCATTTTTATTACCCCAAACATGTTTTTAAGTGCAAAATAATTGTGTGGGAACATTCACTATTTATAGTTAATAAAAAAAACCTAAGTGTCTCTGAAGTGGCAATCCATTTTCTACTGCTTGTCCCATTCGGGGTCGCAGGGGGTTCTGGAGCCTATCTCAGCTGCATTCGAGCGGAAGGTTGGGTACACCCTGGACAAGTCACCATCTCTTCACAGGGCCAACACAGATGTACAACATTCACACACTAGGGACCATTTAGTGTTGCCAATCAACCTATCCCCAAGTGTATGTCTTTGGAGGTGGGAGGGGCCTATCCCCAGGTGTATGTCTTTGGAGGTGGGAGGGGCCTATCCCCAGGTGTATGTCTTTGGAGGTGGGAGGAGCCTATCCCCAGGCGCATATCTTTGGAGGTGGGAGGGGCCTATCCCCAGGTGCATGTCTTTGGAGGTGGGAGGGGCCTATCCCCAGGTGCATGTCTTTGGAGGTGGGAAGGGCCTATCCCCAGGTGCATGTCTTTGGAGGTGGGAGGGGCCTATCCCCAGGTGCATGTCTTTGGAGGTGGGAGGAGCCTATCCCCAGGTGCATGTCTTTGGAGGTGGGAGGAGCCTATCCCCAGGTGCTTGTCTTTGAATTGACAATGTAAAACAATAATGTTCACTTCGGTGTGTTTGAACTTTTATTTCATGAGGAGCAGTGTCCTCTGCAGTGGACATGTTTTATATCACTTTGGAAGAGAAGTTAGCCCACATTTGAACTTTTAATCATCTAAATAGCTGATAAGTAGATGTTTAACCTCGCTGGCTTCAAGTCTGCAGGAGTGCAGTGTGCTGGAGACCAAGGTGGTGTGATATAAAAAGGAGCTTCTGTCTTTGCCAGGGTTTGTTTGTCTGTTTGTTAGTCCCTAGGAAAGAAAGATTCCTCTTATCACACTTCTTCTGTGTGCTTCCTGTACAGCACGGGTGGCCACACTTTTTCTGCAGGCCAGCTACTTTTTAAACAACTTTACAAGAAATACATTGGTGGCAAACTCTCTAGCTTGCTGACTTTCTGAGACTCTTATTTTGGTGGCACAGGCAGAATGAAGCAGCGCTTTTATTGTAAAGACAGGAACTGTGTGGTCACTCTTTAGGGTTTGGACAGCAGGTATGGTGCGAGAGTCTGTTGAAATAAAAAGTGTTTCTGGCCTTCCTGTCGGTCGTTCTTTCTTAGTAATCATGTGGCAGCAGCCAGCGTCATCTCACAAGACCCTCGGGTGTTGTCAATGTCACTCACGTGACCAAACTCACGTCTTGCTGAAGATTGGTGATCATTCATTTTTACCTCTATTTTTTTAATGCCTGACTGGTGATGGACTGACACACCCTCCACCATCCCCTGACACACCCTCCACCATGGACTGACACACCCTCCACCATCCCCTGACACACCCTCCACCATGGACTGACACACCCTCCACCATGGACTGACACACCCTCCACCATGGACTGACACACCCTCCACCATCCCCTGACACACCCTCCACCATGGACTGACACACCCTCCACCATCCCCTGACACACCCTCCACCATGGACTGACACACCCTCCACCATCCCCTGACACACCCTCCACCATGGACTGACACACCCTCCACCATGGACTGACACACCCTCCACCATGGACTGACACACCCTCCACCATCCCCTGACACACCCTCCACCATGGACTGACACACCCTCCACCATCCCCTGACACACCCTCCACCATGGACTGACACACCCTCCACCATCCCCTGACACACCCTCCACCATCCCCTGACACACCCTCCACCATCCCCTGACACACCCTCCACCATGGACTGACACACCCTCCACCATGGACTGACACACCCTCCACCATCCCCTGACACACCCTCCACCATGGACTGACACACCCTCCACCATGGACTGACACACCCTCCACCATGGACTGACACACCCTCCACCATCCCCTGACACACCCTCCACCATGGACTGACACACCCTCCACCATGGACTGACACACCCTCCACCATGGACTGACACACCCTCCACCAGGGACTGACACACCCTCCACCATGGACTGACACATCCTCCACCATGGACTGACACACCCTCCACCATGGACTGACACACCCTCCACCATGAACTGACACACCCTCCACCATGGACTGACACACCCTCCACCATGGAGTGACACACCCTCCACCATGGAGTGACACACCCTCCACCATGGACTGACACACCCTCCACCATGGACTGACACACCCTCCACCATGGACTGACACACCCTCCACCATGGACTGACACACCCTCCACCATGGACTGACACACCCTCCGCCATGGACTGACACACCCTCCGCCATGGACTGACACACCCTCCGCCATGGACTGACACACCCTCCGCCATGGACTGACACACCCTCCGCCATGGACTGACACACCCTCCGCCATGGACTGACACACCCTCCGCCATGGACTGACACACCCTCCACCATGGACTGACACACCCACGGCCTTGGACTGACACACCCTCCACCATGGACTGACACACCCTCCACCATGGACTGACACACCCTCCACCATGGACTGACACACTCTCCACCATAGACTGACACACCCTCCACCATGGATCACATCACCTTATATCTATGACATCACTTTATATAGCAGGTTTGCTGTGAGTGTCATGTGTGAGCCTACCCCAGCTAATTGTGTGAATGCTCCAAAGTTTTCACACAATTAGGACCAAAAACAAAGTTGTTTTTTGAACTGGAAAAATTCCCGGTTTTCCTGCAATTCCAGGAGTTTCATAATACCATTTCTCAATTCAACATGTTACTACTTCAACATTTCTCCACCCATTTGCACAATTTCAACACACCAACCATTTCAACTTGTTCAGACCATTCAAGTTTTTTAAATATTTTCAAAAAATGATTTATTATTTCTGAAACTCCCATTAAAATGAACGGGACATTCTTCAAAGTTGCACAATTGCCACATTTTTCATTTGATTCCGACTGTTCCAAGTTGTAAATAATTAGCCTGTTCAAGAATAGTTTTCTGTACTTCAACAATTCTATAAAAAAATCCTGGATTTCACATAATTCGCTTTTTTTTGTGCATTTTCCCCATTCAAAATGAATTGGGCATTTTTCAAACTTGCACAATTCCCACATTCTTCAACCCATTCCACCTTCAACACATTCCACCATTCTGGAAATTCAAACCACCCATTTTCCAGGTTCAAAAAAATTCCAGATTTTCCAGAAATTCCTCAATACTTCAACATTCCTTGCTTGTTTTAAACAATTCCAACTCCAACCAATTCAGCTCATTCAGGTAATTCATGCTTCTAATCATTTTTTTTTAAATCTGGCTTTTCCCCAAATTTCCAGAAAGTTCCCATTAAAATGAATGGGACATTTTTCCGAATTACACAATTCCCATCAACACATTCCACTCATCCTGGACATTCAAACTAACACTTTCCCAAGTTCCAAAGCAAAGTTCGGTTTTCCTGGAAATTCAAACTCTTCAACATTCAAACTTCAGCATTTCCTTCAGGAATTGCCTCTTCTAGTTTCAATATCTTTTTACTCCTCGTCATCCGTATTTTTGTCCAGGGTGTACCCGCCTTCCGCCCCAGTGCAGCTGCGATAGGCTGCAGCTGCCCCTAGAGGGACAAGCGGTAGAAAATGGACAATCCATATTTGCTCCCACAGTCCAAAGATATCAGTGGATGTCAATTGGAGACTTGTCCATTGTGTTGGTCTCTGTTGACTGATTGGTAAGCAGCTCGGAATGGTGATAGACTGGGATAGACTCCAACTCACTGGTGGTTAGAATGAATGAATGAATGAATGAATGAATGAATGAATGAATGAATGATGATGATGTCTCAATGAGAATGTTGCTTTCAGGTCTTAAGTGCCGTCTACAAGGCCATGTCAGACCAGCATGTGTACCTGGAAGGCACCCTCCTCAAGCCCAACATGGTCACCCCCGGCCACAGCTGTCCCAGAAAGTACAGCCCGGAGGATGTCGCCATGGCAACCCTCACCTGCCTTGGCCGCACCGTCCCTCCCGCGGTGGCAGGTGTGTCAGAGGCCAGGATGTGTGTTGGCAAGGAGTCTGAGTTTTGTGTTCTGTGTCAGGTGTGGCCTTCCTGTCAGGAGGTCAGAGCGAGGAGGAGGCATCCGTCCACCTGAACGCCATCAGCAAGTGTCCTCTGGTCAAGCCCTGGGTCCTCACCTTCTCCTTCGGCCGGGCTCTGCAGGCCTCGGCCCTGCGAGCATGGAGGGGCCACAAAGAGAACCAGAAGGCTGCCACCGAGCAGTTCATCAAAAGGGCCCAGGTGCGTTCTCCTCTTTCCATTCTCTCTCCTACAAAGACGTTTTAGTTGACAGTTTCCGAGCAGAGCTTTTCTTACTGTCACTCACACACGCTCTGAGACTTCATTGGAACTATGTGTCTCAAAGGTTAAGATCATGGTGAAGCAGGATATGTCATAATAGTTGTTTCACTGATGTTCCAAACATGATTTAAGAAAATACTCACGCTAAAATAATCTTCGAGTGATCCCGCTTTCAATATTTGTGCTCATGAAGATAATTTGTCTGTGCAAAACTGCAAAAACTACAGCACTCAAACTTGCTGTGCCTAAAAACAATCCATTAACTATCACTGCCATATAACTATTGGTGCCTATTGGTGCCAATTAACTATCGGTGCCCATTACCTATTGGTGGCATATAACTATTGGTGCCTATTGGTGCCAATTAACTATTAGTGGCATATAACTATTGGTGCCTATTGGTACCAATTAACTATTGGTGGCATATAACTATTGGTGCCTATTGGTGCCCATTAACTATTGGTGGCATATAACTATTGGTGCCTATTGGTGCCCATTAACTATTAGTGACATATAACTATTGATGCCTATTGGTGCCCATTAACTATTAGTGACATATAACTATTGGTGCCTATCGGTGCCCATTAACTATTGGTGGCATATAACTATTGATGCCTATTGGTGCCCATTAACTATTAGTGGCATATAACTATTGGTGCCTATTGGTGCCCATTAACTATTGGTGCCCATTAACTATTGGTACCGTATTGGTGCCCATTAACTATTGGTGCCCATTAAAGTCCTACTGAAATCAATCAATCAATCAATGTTTACTTATATAGCCCTAAATCACTAGTGTCTCAAAGGGCTGCACAAACCACTGCGACATCCTCGGTAGGCCCACATAAGGGCAAGGAAAACTCACACCCAGTGGGACGTCGGTGACAATGATGACTATGAGAACCTTGGAGAGGAGGAAAGCAATGGATGTGGAGCGGGTCTAACATGATACTGTGAAAGTTCAATCCATAATGAATCCAACACAGTCGCAAGAGTCCAGTCCAAAGCGGATCCAACACAGCAGCGAGAGTCCCGTTCACAGCGGAGCCAGCAGGAAACCATCCCAAGCGGAGGCGGATCAGCAGCGCAGAGATGTCCCCAGCCGAAATGAGATGTTCTTATTTAAACGGGGATAGCAGGTCCATTCTATGTGTCATACTTCATCATTTTGCGATATTGCTATATTTTTGCTGAGGGATTTAGTAGAGAACATCGAGGATAAAGTTGACAACTGGAGAAAAGCTCTGCCTCTGCCAGAAGTCGCAGACGATGATGTCACATGTTGATGGCTCCTCATATATTCACATTGATTTTAATGGGAGCCTCCAACAAAAACAGCTATTCAGACCGAAAAAACAACAATTTCCCCATTAATTTGAGCGAGGATGAAAGATTCGTGTTTGAGGATATTGATAGCGACGGACTAGAAAAAAAAAAAAAGTTAAAAAAAAAAACGCGATTGCAATGGTGTTGCATTGAGACGGATTCTGATGTTTTTAGACACATTTACTGGGATAATTCTGGGAAATCCCTCATCTTTCTATTGTGTTGCTAGTGTTTTAGTGAGTTTAACAGTACCTGATAGTCGTAAGGATGTGTCCACTAGTGAGTTTAACAGTACCTGATAGTCGTAAGGGTGTGTCCACTAGTGAGTTTAACAGTACCTGATAGTCGCAAGGGTGTGTCCACTAGTGAGTTTAACAGTACCTGATAGTCGTAAGGGTGTGTCCACTAGTGAGTTTAACAGTACCTGATAGTCGTAAGGGTGTGTCCACTAGTGAGTTTAACAGTACCTGATAGTCGGAAGGGTGTGTCCACTAGTGAGTTTAACAGTACCTGATAGTCGGAAGGGTGTGTCCACTAGTGAGTTTAACAGTACCTGATAGTCGTAAGGGTGTGTCCACTAGTGAGTTTAACAGTACCTGATAGTCGGAAGTGTACGTCCACGGCCGGGTGTTGATGCCAGTGTCTCAGGGAAGTCGACGGCAGCTTCATGGACGGCACAAGCTCAGCTGATATCCGGTAAGAACTGACTTTTTAACCACAATTTTCTCACTGAAACCTGCTGGTTGACATGTAGTTGGGATCCATGTCCACTCTGATCCATAGTAAAGTTTCACCTCCGCGAATTTTAAACAAAGAATCACCGTGTGTTGGGGGGCCAAAAGCTAAAGCTTCCCAACTCCATCTTTCTGTTGTGACTTCTCCAATATTAATTGGACAAATTGCAAAATATTCAGCAACACAGATGTCCAAAATACTGTGTAATTGTGCCGTTAAAGCAGACAACTTTTAGCTGTGTGTGTGTGCAGTGCTCATACTTCCTATAAACCCGTGACGTCTTGCGTACACGTCATCATTACACAACGTTTCCAAGACGGAACTCCCGGGAAATTTAAAATTGTAATTTAGTGAACTAAAAAGGCCATATTGGCATGTGTTGCAATGTTAATATTTCATCATTGATATATAAACTATCAGACTGTGTGGTGGCTAGTAGTGGCTTTCAGTAGGCCTTTAACTATTAGTACATTAACCATTGGTACCTATTGGTGCCCATTAACTATTGGTACATTAACTATTGGTGCAATATATACCTATTGGTGCCTATTAACTATTGGTGCCATATAACTATTGGTGCCTATTGGTGCCAGATAACTATTTGGTGCCCGTTAACTTTTGGTGCCATATATAACTATTGGTGCAATATAACTATTAGTGCCCATTTACTTTTGGTGCCATATATAACTATTGGTGCCATATAACTATTGGTGCCCATTAAGTATTGGTGCCAAATAACTATTGGTGCCCATTAGGTATTGGTGCCATATAACTATTGGTGCCTATTGGTGCCCATTAGGTATTGGTGTCATATATAACTATTGGTGCCCATTAACTATTGGTGCCTATTGGTGCCCATTAACTTTTGGTGCCAGATAACTATTGGTGCCCATTAACTTTTGGTGCCATATATAACTATTGGTGCCCATTAAGTATTGGTGCCATATATTACTATTGGTGCCATATATAACTATTGGTGCCCATTAACTATTGGTGCCCATTAACTTTTGGTGCCAGATAACTATTGGTGCCCATTAACTTTTGGTGCCATATATAACTATTGGTGCCCATTAAGTATTGGTGCCATATATTACTATTGGTGCCATATATAACTATTGCTACCCATTAACTATTGGTGCCATACATAACTTTTGGTTCTCATTAACTTTTGGTGCCATATATAACTATTGCTACCCATTAACTATTGGTGCCATATATAACTTTTGGTTCTCATTAACTATTGGTGCCATATATAACTATTGGTTCTCATTAAACATTTGGTGCCTATTGGTGCCCATTAAGTATTGGTGCCATATATAACTTTTGGTTCTCATTAACTATTGGTGCCATATATAACTATTGGTTCTCATTAAACATTTGGTGCCTATTGGTGCCCATTAAGTATTGGTGCCATATATAACTTTTGGTTCTCATTAACTATTGGTGCCATATATAACTATTGGTTCTCATTAAACATTTGGTGCCTATTGGTGCCCATTAAGTATTGGTGCCATATAACTATTGGTGCCCATTAACTGTTGGTGCCAATTGGGAAAAGAAGTTGGATGTACTTTTTGTCACTGGCGATTGTTGTAAATGGAGTTAGTTTCATGTTGATAAGCAGAACAATGTAAATAATCCAGCAAGTTGAAGCAGCAAGTAGATGTTTGACATGTTCTTACACAGAATATTATTGCTAAATGATGACTACTTTCTACTGTTGATACAAACACAAAAGATGGAAATAATCCAAACTGCAGTGTTACAAAGTGATGGCACAAATAATCACTATGTTCTCCCCTTTTGGGTTGTTTGATGCACTTTCAAAAGTTGTTGTATTCTCCATCCTTACCAGAGTCAATTAGGCAGAAGTGCTGTGGAAATATGAACAACAATATGTTGACATTCTTTGTTTACTACATTTGTTTACTCTGCAACAGGTCAACAGTCTGGCATGTCGAGGGAAGTACACGGGCGCCGAAAACTACCCAGATTCTGCCCACGGCATCTATAGCTCCTGCTACTCTTACTGAACCAGGTCATTACCACTCAGAGATCATCTAGAGCTCTTACTAAGTCTTACTGAACCAGGTCATCACCACTCAGAGATCATCTATAGCTCTTACTAAGTCTTACTGAACCAGGTCATCACCACTCAGAGATCATCTAGAGCTCTTACTAAGTCTTACTGAACCAGGTCATCACCACTCAGAGATCATCTATAGCTCTTACTAAGTCTTACTGAACCAGGTCATCACCACTCAGAGATCATCTAGAGCTCTTACTAAGTGTTACTGAACCAGGTCATCACCACTCAGAGATCATCTAGAGCTCTTACTAAGTCTTACTGAACCAGGTCATCACCACTCAGAGATCATCTAGAGCTCTTACTAAGTCTTACTGAACCAGGTCATCACCACTCAGAGATCATCTATAGCTCTTACTAAGTCTTACTGAACCAGGTCATCACCACTCAGAGATCATCTATAGCTCTTACTAACTCTTACTGAACCAGGTCATCACCACTCAGATCATCTAGAGCTCTTACTAAGTCTTACTGAATCAGGTCATCACACATCTTACTTGAAAACATTATGAAGGAAATCAGAGAAAAGTTGTTAAAGTGTAATTGTTGTGAAGGTCTGCTGCTGTCCGGGTGCCATTAAGCATGTTTTAAAGGCTGTAGAAAAGTGCAGTGAGTTATATTGTCATGCAAAAGATGTTTGGTTTGCTAGCTGTTCCAAAGAAAAGATGCCATGAAAAATGCCAGAAAAAAGAGATTGCATCAGAAAATATGGATGAACTCTAATATTCTAATAGATGGAGAGACTTTCTTTTGGAAACATGTTTGAACGAGGAAATATTTTTGTCAATGACATGATCCATGAGAATCAATGACATGATCCATGAGAATCAATGACATGATCCATGAGAATCAATGACATGATCCATGAGAATCAATGACATGATCCATGAGAATCAATGACATCATCCATGAGAATCAATGACATGATCCATGAGAATCAATGACATGATCCATGAGAATCAATGACATGATCCATGAGAATCAATGACATGATCCATGAGAATCAATGACATGATCCATGAGAATCAATGACATGATCCATGAGAATCAATGACAGGATCCATGAGAATCAATGACAGGATCCATGAGAATCAATGACAGGATCCATGAGAATCAATGACATGATCCATGAGAATCAATGACAGGATCCATGAGAATCAATGACATGATCCATGAGAATCAATGACATGATCCATGAGAATCAATGACAGGATCCATGAGAATCAATGACATGATCCATGAGAATCAATGACATGATCCATGAGAATCAATGACATGATCCATGAGAATCAATGACATGATCCATGAGAATCAATGACATGATCCATGAGAATCAATGACATCATCCATGAGAATCAATGACATGATCCATGAGAATCAATGACATGATCCATGAGAATCAATGACATGATCCATGAGAATCAATGACATGATCCATGAGAATCAATGACATGATCCATGAGAATCAATTACATGATCCATGAGAATCAATGACAGGATCCATGAGAATCAATGACAGGATCCATGAGAATCAATGACATGATCCATGAGAATCAATGACAGGATCCATGAGAATCAATGACATGATCCATGAGAATCAATGACATGATCCATGAGAATCAATGACAGGATCCATGAGAATCAATGACATGATCCATGAGAATCAATGACATGATCCATGAGAATCAATGACATGATCCATGAGAATCAATGACATGATCCATGAGAATCAATGACAGGATCCATGAGAATCAATGACATGATCCATGAGAATCAATGACATGATCCATGAGAATCAATGACATGATCCATGAGAATCAATGACATGATCCATGAGAATCAATGACATGATCCATGAGAATCAATGACATGATCCATGAGAATCAATGACATGATCCATGAGAATCAATGACATGATCCATGAGAATCAATGACAGGATCCATGAGAATCAATGACAGGATCCATGAGAATCAATGACAGGATCCATGAGAATCAATGACAGGATCCATGAGAATCAATGACATGATCCATGAGAATCAATGACAGGATCCATGAGAATCAATGACATGATCCATGAGAATCAATGACATGATCCATGAGAATCAATGACAGGATCCATGAGAATCAATGACATGATCCATGAGAATCAATGACATGATCCATGAGAATCAATGACATGATCCATGAGAATCAATGACATGATCCATGAGAATCAATGACATGATCCATGAGAATCAATGACATCATCCATGAGAATCAATGACATGATCCATGAGAATCAATGACATGATCCATGAGAATCAATGACATGATCCATGAGAATCAATGACATGATCCATGAGAATCAATGACAGGATCCATGAGAATCAATGACAGGATCCATGAGAATCAATGACAGGATCCATGAGAATCAATGACAGGATCCATGAGAATCAATGACATGATCCATGAGAATCAATGACAGGATCCATGAGAATCAATGACATGATCCATGAGAATCAATGACATGATCCATGAGAATCAATGACAGGATCCATGAGAATCAATGACATGATCCATGAGAATCAATGACATGATCCATGAGAATCAATGACATGATCCATGAGAATCAATGACATGATCCATGAGAATCAATGACATGATCCATGAGAATCAATGACATCATCCATGAGAATCAATGACATGATCCATGAGAATCAATGACATGATCCATGAGAATCAATGACATGATCCATGAGAATCAATGACATGATCCATGAGAATCAATGACATGATCCATGAGAATCAATTACATGATCCATGAGAATCAATGACAGGATCCATGAGAATCAATGACAGGATCCATGAGAATCAATGACAGGATCCATGAGAATCAATGACAGGATCCATGAGAATCAATGACATGATCCATGAGAATCAATGACATGATCCATGAGAATCAATGACATGATCCATGAGAATCAATGACATGATCCATGAGAATCAATGACATGATCCATGAGAATCAATGACATCATCCATGAGAATCAATGACATGATCCATGAGAATCAATGACATGATCCATGAGAATCAATGACATGATCCATGAGAATCAATGACATGATCCATGAGAATCAATGACATGATCCATGAGAATCAATTACATGATCCATGAGAATCAATGACAGGATCCATGAGAATCAATGACAGGATCCATGAGAATCAATGACAGGATCCATGAGAATCAATGACATGATCCATGAGAATCAATGACATGATCCATGAGAATCAATGACAGGATCCATGAGAATCAATGACATGATCCATGAGAATCAATGACATGATCCATGAGAATCAATGACATGATCCATGAGAATCAATGACATGATCCATGAGAATCAATGACATGATCCATGAGAATGTTGGATGAGGGAGTGTGGTGAATGTACAAGTTTGTACGTTGAAGCTTCTCATGTCTTCAACTAACTGCAGTCATTGGCAAAAGATGGCAAGAAATAATTCTTTATGAACTACTAAATGTTTACTTTGTGAACCTCCAATAAGAAATTGTAGTTGGCAAAAAGGAAGTAAAAAAGAAAAAGAAATAATTTGTATTTCATAAAGAAATCTGCCCGTTGCCGTGGGATACAATATTCAAATGAATCTACAAAAGTATTATCCATGTGCAAAATTGTTATTTTCAAATTAAAATCATTTATCATTTCTTACCCAAGTGAAAAATGTTCAAACTGTGGAATATGATGGAGTCACATGATTGTTGTTTGCTGTGTGAATACATCCTGCATTTATTTTACTATTGTGTCTTTAGTAATGTGTTTTTGTGTCTTCTTTTGTTTTAGTATTGTCATATTGTGTCTTCTTTTGTTTTGGTATTGTCATATTGTCTTCTTTTGTTTTGTTATTGTCATATTGTCTTCTTTTGTTTTGGTAATGTGTTTTTGTGTCTTCTTTTGTTTTAGTATTGTCATATTGTGTCTTGTTTTGTTTTTGTTATTGTCATATTGTCTTCTTTTGTTTTGGTAATGTGTTTTTGTGTCTTCTTTTGTTTTAGTATTGTCAAATTGTGTCTTCTTTTGTTTTGGTATTGTCATATTGTCTTCTTTTGTTTTGGTAATGTGTTTTTGTGTCTTCTTTTGTTTTAGTATTGTCATATTGTGTCTTGTTTTGTTTTTAGTATTGTCATATTGTGTCTTGTTTTGTTTTTGTTATTGTCATATTGTCTTTTGTTTTGGTAATGTGTTTTTGTGTCTTCTTTTGTTTTAGTATTGTCATATTGTGTCTTGTTTTGTTTTTAGTATTGTCATATTGTGTCTTGTTTTGTTTTTGTTATTGTCATATTGTCTTCTTTTGTTTTGGTAATGTGTTTTTGTGTCTTCTTTTGTTTTAGTATTGTCATATAGTGTCTTCTTTTGTTTGGGTATTGTCATATTGTGTCTTCTTTTGTTTTGGTATTGTGTTATTTTATTTTGGTATTGTTATTGTGTCTTTTGTTTTGGTATTATCATATAGTGTCTTGTTTTGTTTTGGTATTGTCATATTGTGTCTTTTGTTTTGGTATTGTGTTATTGTGTCTTTTGTTTTGGTATTGTTATTGTGTCTTCTTTTTTTGGTATTGTCATATTGTGTCTTATTTTGTTTTGATATTGTCTTGTTTTGCTTTGGTATTGTCATATTGTGTCTTTTGTTTTGGTATTGTGTTATTGTCTTTTGTTTTGGTACTGTTATTTTGACTTCTTTTGTTTTGGTATTGTCATATTGTGCCATCCTTTTTGTTTTGGTATTGTCATATTGTGTCTTCTTTTGTTTTGATATTGTCATATTGTGTCTTCTTTTGTTTTGGTATTGTGTCTTTTGTTTTGGTATTGGTATTGTGTCTTCTTTTCTTTTGGTATTGTCATATTGTGTCTTGTTTTGTTTTGATATTGTGTTATTGTGTCTTTTGTTTTGGTTTTGTTATTGTGTCTTCTTTTGTTTTGGAATTGTCATATTGTGTCATCCTTTTTGTTTTGGTATTGTCATATTGTGTCCTTGTTTTGGGTGTAAGTTAAAGAAATGTGTTGAAGTATTGGTTTGTTTCTGAGGCTTGATGTTGTTTCTGTTACTTTAGGATAGTTTCTTGACAGTCATGATTTAGTCCATATAATTATAGTACTGGTCTTAGAGGTTGAAAATAGACATTCACTTAGTATTACTTTTTTTTAAAACATTTATTAACTTGAGAAAGTTTTTTGGTTGTAACTGATAATGATGGCAAAAAATATCAAAATAGACGGGAAGTTCTGAAATACTTATTTTGAAAATGTAATTTTGTTTATAGATGACGTGCAATCTGTTATGTTTGCTATTTGGCGTGGACATAAAAGGTTGCTGAGCCCGACCTGGACATCATCTGGACTGGACCAGGTTTTAGGAACCTTCTAAAATTGACAACCTGATCCGGTGAAGATAATGTCCTTTATTTTAAAAAAACAAAAACATTTTCTTGTACAAAAAAGCAAGTAAAGTAAGATAAAAACAGTTCCATTTTTTTTGGGGGGGGGGGTGCACTAACTATAAGTGTATCTTGTGTTTTTTTTATGTTGATTTAATAATCCATCCATTTTCTACTGCTCATTTCCCTTTGGGGTGGCGGGGGGCTGATTGAAAAAAAGATGCCCTGCGATCTCTCGCCACAAGTCAGCTGGGATAGGCTCCAGCTGACTTGTGAGTAGTTTACATGTTAGTTCTTCAGAAGTGCTATTGTAGGCTGAGCATATTGTGAAATGTCAAAAAGAGGACACCAACATGCGTGCCAAGGCCGGGACGAGCTGAACATTTGCCAATCATACTTCAACTTGCTTTAGAAATAATAGATTGAGTGAAATAAAGCATTTTTTCTCCTCTGTTGACAGCAGTTTTGGTGCTAGGAATTTTGAAAATTCCCAACATGGACCCCTAACTGACAGGGTCCCATGGACCCCATCAAGTCATAAAAATGGGGTTCCACAGTAAATTTTTGGGGTCCCGCTTTTTTGTAAGCGTTTTGAAAACAAATGATCAAGGTCTGCATTGTCCTGTTATATCTCACATTATATACCGTCTTTTGGAAAAAGGTTGTCATAAACGTTACTTCATTCAAGAAAATAAATAATATAAAAAGAAGTCAAATGTAAATGTATTCAGTTATAGATATACCTTCACTTTCTTCTTTCCTTTATAGATCTAAAGCAGGGGTCTCTAACACGCGGACCGTGGGCCAATTGTGGCCCGCTAGACGATATTTTACGGCCCACACCCTGCTGTGAAAACTTAATGTTGATGCGACCCGCAAGTTTCCTATGAATCGCGCTATACATCGTCACAATTGTATACCTTCGGATTTACCGGGTGACGTCCGACTCTAGGTGCCCCCCCAGGGTAACCATCACCCCCAAACCATCAATTTGACAGCACATTGTGTATATACTACTTTTATCGTCTTGCACAATTTGTGGAAATAGCGTATCAACCCAGTCACAGTTTGAGATTGACTTCTACAAAGCGACTGCAAGACATACTTGATCAACAGCCACACAGGTCACACTGAGGGTGGCTGCATAAACAAGTTTAACACTGTTACAAATATGCACCACACTTTGAACCCACACCAAACAAGAATGTTTTGGTAGAACAGCACAACATAAACACAACACAACAAATACCCAGAATCCCATGCAGCCCTAACTCTTCCGGGCTACAATATACACCCCGCCCCCTAATGTAGCCCGGAAGAGTTAGGGCTGCATTGGATTCCGGGTATTTGTTGTGTTGTGTTTATGTTTTGTTACGGTGCGGATAATCTCCCCAAATGTGTTTGTCAATCTTGTTTGGTGTGGGTTCACAGTGTGGTGCATATTTGTAACAGTGTTAAAGTTGTTTATACAGCCACCCTCAGTGTGACCTGTATGGCTGTTGACCAAGTATGTCTTGCAGTCACTTTTGTGATTCTACAGTAGTGATGGGATCAGCAGTTCTTTTGACTGCACTGAATCACTAGAATCAGTTCCTTAAATTGATTCGTTTAAAACATTTGTTCACCGAATCACTTGTGCAGCATCAGTTCTGTGTGCAGGTCGGCCAATCATGAGTCAGTCAGGAACAGCTTCCCCAGCGGCAGATCTCGCTGTGTGTCAGTCGGCCAACGACACAAGCCCTCAGCACCCAATGAACGACGCGCCTCAATGTGACGTCATCCTCCGCGACACACTCACTTCTCTGTGTCAGCAGGTCCATGAATCACGAGTCCTGATTCTGAATGAGTGAGTGAGTGCAGCGCCAACCTGAATCATGTCTTCAGCGACTAGCAGTCACTTCTTGTAGGTTGGTGAAGCCAGCCTGAATCACTCAGCTACAGTTCTGTGGGCCAGAGGTCAATCACTCTCTGCAAAAACTAATATTACATTAAGAAACCCTTAACAAATGCCAACATAAACACTAAATGTTCTGTAACAAAGAAAATGTCAACTTAAATATGCAAACAAAAAGAAAATAAATACCTTCAAAATAGAACAAATAAATTAAGAGCCAGAAATGCCAACATAAAAACTAAATGTTCTGTAGCCTACCTTTAAAAATACAACACAGAAAATATCAACTTAAATGTGCAAACAAAAGGAAAATAAATAGGTGGCGACTTGTCCAGGGTGTACACTGCCTTCCGACCAATTGTAGCTGAGATAGGCACCAGCGCCCCCCGCGACCCTAAAAGGGAATAAGCGGTAGAAAATGGATGGATGGGAAATGAAACAAAACAAATATTAAACCATGTGCCAGAAATGCAAACATAAAAACAAACATTTCTGTAGCTTACATTTAAAAATATAAAAATGGAAATATCAACTTAAATATGCAATAAAAATTATATTTGTTTAGATAATGGGGACGGGGCGCTTGTGTGTTTGTTTGTTTGCATGTGGCTTGAGTCAACATTAGCCGTTAGCTTGGAGAATAAATGGAGAACAGATGCCAATGGCATGAAACATATATATATATATATATATATATATATATATATATATATATATATATATATATCCCTGTGACGGGATAAATAAAAGTGGGAAATGAAACAAATAGTAATAGTCTACTAAAATGCTTGCAATCAACAGTTAAATAAATAGGCCTCGTTTGTTTAGTGCAAAAACAAATATTAAATTAAGAAACCCTTACAAATGCCAACATAAAACCTAAATGTTCTGTCGCAAAGAAAATGTAAACTTAAAATAAATACCTTCAAAATAAAACAAATAAATTAAGAGCCAGAAATGCCAACATAAAAACTAAATGTTCTGTAGCCTACCTTTAAAAATATAACAAAGAAAATAGCAAAATATCACAAACGTTGTCGTTCACTGAGTGATTCATGTCGTTAATCCGCGGTGAACGAATACCCACAAGCCCCTGCAGCACTAACTCTTCCAGGACGCTATAGTATACACCTCCTCTACCACCAAACCCCGCCCATGTCAGCAGGTAGTTTGGATCAATTAATCCAGGCCCCCAAAAATACGGAGAAAATACAAGAGCTGGAAGAATGAGAACATCCATGATTATTGCTTGATGTGTCACAAATGGCTAAGGTGAAAGATTACAGATTGGCCATTCAGAGGCACTGCGATGAGGTGGAGACTTGTCCAGGGTGTACGCCAACTTCCGCCTGATTGTAGCTGAGATAGGCTTCAGTTGCCCCCGGCGACCCCGAAGGGAATAAGCGGTAGAAAATTGGGTGGCATTCAAAGGCAGGATAAAAGGGGTCGTGGAAAGAGAAACTGGTGTCACATGACCAGGAGGGAGTCGGAGACAGAGGGCCGCTTCTAGCTGACCACTCAAAAAAAAAAAAAAAGAAACATTTGCAAATGGCAGAGGAATTCTCTCCTGCGAATCAGATTTTTCCAGGAAATACCCAATAATGCGTGTCCTTGGCCATATTTAGGCAAATGTCGAGAAAACCACCTTAGTTTTTAATTGTTTGCTCAGTAGATCAAACACACATTTAGGAAGGTTTTACTGCACATAAATATTTCCAACGGTTCCCAAACACACCAGTCATTAAGTTTTTTGTCAAGAGAAAGACATGCTTTTTTTTTTTTTTTACTGTTTCACTGTTCTGCAGAACTTTGTTGTAGAAAGTTCTGCAGAACAGTGACATTATATCCAATAAGTGGATGTTTTCTGTTTTCTTTATCCTTTTGTTGCCGTGTATGTTGCATCTTTGTTGGATTATAAAATATGTTGATCGAGGAGCTGGTCTGGCAAGTAGAGGAGCAACATTAATATATCCCCAATATTCACTGTTTTATTGTTTATAGTCAATATAGTAAATCCCACATTCTATATTTGATGTCATATAATTGAGTTAAAATACTAAAGTTCATTCCGGTTTTGAGATGTTCTTTTTAAGTGAAAAGAAAGTGAGATGTAGGATGTAAGAACAATAAAACACTGAATATTGAGAATATATGTGAAGGTTGCTGCTTGACTTGATGCTCATATTTCTTAATGCAGCAAGAAACATCAAAGCTGAGGAAACAAGCGAGCAGACTCACTAAACCTTGCACTGACTCCTGATTGCAGTTAAGGTGAAGATCCAAATAAATAGCCTGAATAATCTTTGTGTATTGAAGATGAATGTACTAATTCTTTGTGATTAACCTCAGGTGTTAACTCCTGCAATTTGACAGCCCTTATTTTATTGATGTTATGTCCCAATTTAACGTCCTTGTTCCTAGTTTGTGGTTGTTGGAACACTCTTTATCTAACATGTCTTATGTAAACATGACTTGTTCTTGGTCTGCAGCAAGTCATCACACGTTCATGACTTCATTACAAGGAAGTGTTTGATGGCGGTGAGCTCAGTTGGAATCAACTTCTTCTATTTGTGTTTTCTCAGCCCGGCAGATTCCTCCTCTCATACAACTTATGACTGACATCATTCAATACAACATTGCAACACACATCATGCTCTTCTTGGACTTTTACAAACCACTGGACTCACTGGACCAGGACCAGGACCAGGACTTCCTGATTCTCGTCCCGGAACACTGGATTTGGTTTGAAGTTTCAGGAGTTAATTAGAGGACTTAATGATAAAATGAATAGTTGTGTCTTACTTGTCAAGATGTCTGTTATCACCTTCTTTGAAATAATGCTGAGTCAGCAGATGAAACAACTCTTCTCCTAAAAAAGGAAGAACAAATTCCAGCTGCTATTGAAAAGATTGAAGAATTTTTTCATGTATGAAAACTTTACCTTTAATGTTGTTTCCTGTCCATCAATGTGTGAATAAAACATGTTTTGCATGTCCTTTAAAGTCTGAGATGAAATATTTACTCACTGGCCTTGTGGTCAGAGAGTCCAGCCTGAGACCGGAGGGTCTGGAGTCATACCAAAGACTAGAAACATGACCTCCCTGCTTGGCACTCAGCATCAAGGCCTGGAATTGGGGGTTAAATCACCCAAAATTATTCCCGGGCGCGGCCACCGCTGCTGCTCGCTGCTCCCCTCACCTCCCAGGGGGTGAACAAGGGGATGGTTCAAATGCAGAGAACACATTTCACCACACCTGGTGTGTGTGTCTGACTATCAGTGGTACTTTAACTTCAACTTTAATATCCATCCATTTTCTACCGATTAACCTATCAAAAAACTAATAAACTCCCAGAAAAGAAAGATAGAAAATACAATTACAAAATGCCAAACTAAGCTACATTCATACAATCTTATTTCTGCTTAAAATAGTTTGCCACACCTTTACTTCCAAAGCTAGTCTTACACATTTCATTCATGCACTATTTTGTTACATCATGTCTTGCAGTACATTTTCATCTAGCCAAACAAAACCATATTATTATTCAATTTGATGCACACAATTTTAGAAATACAAACATATTTATTTCTTGCATTATCAGCCAAGGTGAAAGAAACTTACTTTAACACAACACACAATATTTATCAATATACACTGCATATATATATATATATATATATATATATATATATATATATATAAGAAAACACTGAACACCATCTTTGTTTTCTACCTGTCAACTGTCAGTTTAGGCTGCTCGCAGGCTCCTCATCACCACTTCAAGATGGAGGCCAAATTTCTCGAGTCACAGCAGCCAATGCTGTGTCTACTTATAACATGTCTGTGGTTATAACATCATTGCAAACACGGCAATCTGTTGCAGTTCTGCTGCAGTTCGCTACCTTATTCATACTTTTTGTCAAGTGATTTTTTTTTAAAGCAGGGTTGCATGAGGTACCTACACATAACGTTACGTTAGTCAATGTATCACACACAGTAACGTAAAGTTAGACGGCGGTCAGCAGTACCACGTATTTAAGCCACCTACAAAAAGACAAACATAGTCAATTAAAGGTCAGTTAAAGTGTATACTATATAGAACATATGTGTACATATTGCATAGGGCCCGGACATCTATAAAGTACAACTCTGTTCATTGTAATCTTCATGTATTTGTTATGTTTTTCATGTGTACGCACACATAAACACACATACAGTGTTTTCTAAGACACCTAGTGGGGGAAATCCGTTTTGCAGTTTGGGTTCTATTTTGACCCTCCTGTCTTGCCGTAGCCAGCTTGTGTGTGTGTTTCAGACAGCAGGTAGAGAGCAGTATGAGAGGTCCGATAATATCGGCCGATAAATGCTTTAAAATTTAATATCAGAAATTATTGGTATCGGTTTCAAAAAGTAAAATGAATGACTTTTTAAAACGCTGCTGTGCGGAGGAGTACATATCTGGTTAAACACGGACGTAGGGAGAAGTAGTCAGCAGCCCCTCCCCTCCACACAACACAGGAGTTGACTACTGCAGCATGAGAGCTTTACTGGCGACGCTTAATGACCTCATCAAACCGCCGCGAGCATAACAACAACAAGAGTGTGTTGTTGCCGGTGCTGTAGCCGTGACTATAACAAGCCAGTTTGCTTGGTGACTGACTAACGACACCATGTCTATGGTTTGGGATTATTTTTTAAAGTGTGTCTGACAGATAAAAAACTGGCAATTTACAATGACTGCAAAAAGTCATTTTCAATGACTGCAATTTGATCTCAAGAATCATAAGGAGATATACGATGGATACAAGCGGAAGATGGATGAAAAGCAAACACTAAAAAAAAGTAGTACCACACAGTTGTCATGAAAAGACTGCGCCGAGAAAAAACAAAAATACAACAAAAACCACCCCAAGGCGAAAGCCCACGTTGTGGTCAGGTGGCCTGTCTCAATGCAGCATTTCAGGAGCTCTGGCTGACTGCTAGGCCACTTCAAGCACTCACCACCAGCTTGCAGAACATTTGTGTTTCTCATACAAATATGTTAGAGCAGGGCAGACTGAGCCCACTTCATCATATCCTGTTATACAGTTTGCCAGGTAGTCTTGCACTAAAGGAGGACTATCTTATTGTTTGCTTTCTGACTCTAGTATAGTCTGGACTGAAGCTGTGTGCCTTCATTGTTTTTGTAGCTGTTGTTTTGAGGCATGTTTAAAAAAAATTATAATAATGCACGTTGTGAAAGTCCAAGTATAGTATTTCCCAGAGTTGTAGTGAGTATCAGGATTATCTCAGGAAGAGCATGTCCCAAATTCCAAGCTGCTGTTTTGAGGCATGCTAAAAAAAATAATGCACTTTGTGACTTCAATAAAAAATATGGCAGCGCCATGTTGGCACTTTTTTCCATGACTTGTTCTCTTATTTTGGAAAACCTTGTTACATTGTTTAATGAATCCAGAGGGGCATCACTACAAAATTAGGCATAATAATGTGTTCATTTCACAACTGTATGTATCATTATCAGTTGATATCGGAATCGGTAATTAAGAGTTGAACAAAGTCGGAGTATTGGATATCGGAAAAAAATCCATTATCATTCGGCCATCTCTAGCCTAAACTACACTCCAGACACTTGGGTCTCTTTTTTCATCAAGTATTATATCAGTTAGCTATCTGCTAAGCTAAGCAGCAAAGAGCAAGATGAGAATAATTTGTGTATACAGAGCAGAGTATGTATATTATACAGCACTATAGACAGTTTGTGTACATAGAACAGAGTATGTATATTATACAGCACTAAAGACAATATGTGTATACAGAGCAGAATATGTATATTATACAGCACTATAGACAATATGTGTATACAGAGCAGAATATGTATATTATACAGCACTATAGACAATATGTGTATACAGAGCAGAATATGTATATTATACAGCACTATAGACAGTATGTGTACATGGAGCAGAGTATGTATATTATACAGCACTATAGACAGTATGTGTACATAGAACAGAGTATGTATATTATACAGCACTATAGACAGTATGGGTACATAGAACAGAGTATGTATATTATACAGCACTATAGACAGTATGTGTACATAGAACAGAGTATGTATATTATACAGCACTATAGAAAATATGTGTATACAGAGCAGAATATGTATATTATACAGCACTATAGACAGTATGTGTACATAGAACAGAGTATGTATATTATACAGCACTATAGACAGTATGTGTACATAGAGCAGAGTATGTATATTATACAGCACTATAGACAGTATGTGTACATAGAGCAGAGTATGTATATTATACAACACTATAGACATTATGTGTATACAGAGCAGAATATGTATATTATACAGCACTATAGACAGTATGTGTACATAGAACAGAGTATGTATATTATACAGCACTATAGGCAGTATTATACAGCACTATAGACAGTATGTGTATATAGACCAGACTATGTATATTATACAGCACTATAGACAGTATGTGTACATAGAACAGAGTATGTATATTATACAGCACTATAGACAGTATGTGTACATAGGACAGAGTATGTATATTATACAGCACTATAGACAGTATGTGTACATAGAACAGAGTATGTATATTATACAGCACTATAGACAGTATGTGTACATAGAACAGAGTATGTATATTATACAGCACTATAGACAGTATGTGTACATAGGACAGAGTATGTATATATTACAGCACTATAGGCAGTATGTGTACATAGAACAGAGTGTGTATATTATACAGCACTATAGACAGTATGTGTATATAGAACAGAGTATGTATATTATACAGCACTATAGACAGTATGATTACATAGAACAGAGTATGTATATTATACAGCACTATAGACAGTATGTGTACATAGAACAGAGTATGTATATTATACAGCACTATAGACAGTTTGTGTACATAGAACAGAGTATGTATATTATACAGCACTATAGACAGTATGTGTACATAGAACAGAGTATGTATATTATACAGCACTATAGACAGTATGTGTATATAAAACAGAGTATGTATATTATACAGCACTATAGACAGTATGTGTACATAGAACAGAGTATGTATATTATACAGCACTATAGACAGTATGTGTACATAGAACAGAGTATGTATATTATACAGCACTATAGACAGTTTGTGTACATAGAACAGAGTATGTATATTATACAGCACTATAGACAGTATGTGTACATAGAGCAGAGTATGTATATTATACAGCACTATAGACAATATGTGTATACAGAGCAGAATATGTATATTATACAGCACTATAGACAATATGTGTATACAGAGCAGAATATGTATATTATACAGCACTATAGACAGTATGTGTACATGGAGCAGAGTATGTATATTATACAGCACTATAGACAGTATGTGTACATAGAACAGAGTATGTATATTATACAGCACTATAGACAGTATGGGTACATAGAACAGAGTATGTATATTATACAGCACTATAGACAGTATGTGTACATAGAACAGAGTATGTATATTATACAGCACTATAGAAAATATGTGTATACAGAGCAGAATATGTATATTATACAGCACTATAGACAGTATGTGTACATAGAACAGAGTATGTATATTATACAGCACTATAGACAGTATGTGTACATAGAGCAGAGTATGTATATTATACAGCACTATAGACAGTATGTGTACATAGAGCAGAGTATGTATATTATACAACACTATAGACATTATGTGTATACAGAGCAGAATATGTATATTATACAGCACTATAGACAGTATGTGTACATAGAACAGAGTATGTATATTATACAGCACTATAGGCAGTATTATACAGCACTATAGACAGTATGTGTATATAGACCAGACTATGTATATTATACAGCACTATAGACAGTATGTGTACATAGAACAGAGTATGTATATTATACAGCACTATAGACAGTATGTGTACATAGGACAGAGTATGTATATTATACAGCACTATAGACAGTATGTGTACATAGAACAGAGTATGTATATTATACAGCACTATAGACAGTATGTGTACATAGAACAGAGTATGTATATTATACAGCACTATAGACAGTATGTGTACATAGGACAGAGTATGTATATTATACAGCACTATAGGCAGTATGTGTACATAGAACAGAGTGTGTATATTATACAGCACTATAGACAGTATGTGTATATAGAACAGAGTATGTATATTATACAGCACTATAGACAGTATGATTACATAGAACAGAGTATGTATATTATACAGCACTATAGACAGTATGTGTACATAGAACAGTGTATGTATATTATACAGCACTATAGACAGTATGTGTACATAGAACAGAGTATGTATATTATACAGCACTATAGACAGTATGTGTACATAGAACAGAGTATGTATATTATACAGCACTATAGACAGTATGTGTACATAGAACAGAATATGTATATTTTACAGCACTATAGACAGTATGTGTACATAGAACAGAGTATGTATATTATACAGCACTATAGACAGTATGTGTACATAGAACAGAATATGTATATTATACAGCACTATGGACAGTATGTGTACATAGAGCAGAGTATGTATATTATACAGCACTATAGACAGTATGTGTACATAGAGCAGAGTATGTATATTATACAGCACTATAGACAGTATGTGTACATAGAGCAGAGTATGTATATTATACAGCACTATAGACAGTATGTGTACATAGAACAGAGTATGTATATTATACAGCACTATAGACAGTATGTGTACATAGAGCAGAGTATGTATATTATACAACACTATAGACATTATGTGTATACAGAGCAGAATATGTATATTATACAGCACTATAGACAGTATGTGTACATAGAACAGAGTATGTATATTATACAGCACTATAGGCAGTATTATACAGCACTATAGACAGTATGTGTATATAGACCAGACTATGTATATTATACAGCACTATAGACAGTATGTGTACATAGAACAGAGTATGTATATTATACAGCACTATAGACAGTATGTGTACATAGAACAGAGTATGTATATTATACAGCACTATAGACAGTATGTGTACATAGAACAGAGTATGTATATTATACAGCACTATAGACAGTATGTGTACATAGAACAGAGTATGTATATTATACAGCACTATAGACAGTATGTGTACATAGGACAGAGTATGTATATTATACAGCACTATAGACAGTATGTGTACATAGAACAGAGTATGTATATTATACAGCACTATAGACAATTTGTGTACATAGAACAGAGTATGTATATTATACAGCACTATAGACAGTATGTGTACATAGAACAGAGTATGTATATTATACAGCACTATAGACAGTATGTGTACATAGAACAGAGTATGTATATTATACAGCACTATAGACAGTATGTGTACATAGAACAGAGTATGTATATTATACAGCACTACAGACAGTATGTGTACATAGAACAGAGTATGTATATTATACAGCACTATAGACAGTTTGTGTACATAGAACAGAGTATGTATATTATACAGCACTATAGACAGTATGTGTACATAGAACAGAGTATGTATATTATACAGCACTATAGACAGTATGTGTACATAGAACAGAGTATGTATATTATACAGCACTATAGACAGTATGTGTACATAGAACAGAGTATGTATATTATACAGCACTATAGACAGTATGTGTACATAGAACAGAGTATGTATATTATACAGCACTATAGACAGTATGTGTACATAGAACAGAGTATGTATATTATACAGCACTATAGACAAACACGCATAGCTGCTTGAACGGGTCCTTGCTGCAGCCCCTTCACTGCGCATGCTCAGTCGGGCGTGCTAACGGGGAGGATGTAGCTAGCTGCCTGTAAAGATCTGCTGCCTTCTTCACAACAACAATAACTCCCGCCTTTTTGTTCGCGCGCCCCTCCAGGACGTTGTATCTTGCAGGACTTTATAGCTCCCAGGACTGGATATCGACAACATTTGGGTTAAGAGTACTCTTGCATCGCGCGACTGACATTTAGTGGTGTTTGTTAGCGGGCTAGCTGCTGTGTTGACAATGGGAGCGCAGGACTCTCCATCTTTGCCACAATCATGGCCGGCCAGCAAGGCCGCAGACGGGCCATCGGGAGCCAAACACCGCCGTCTTTAGACACCACACACGCCAAAACGGCTCGGCCGCAAACCACAACACAGTGCGCGGGAACGCAAGCGTCTTGGCAAACATTTGTCGTCTAATTCTATTCTTTTACAGACGAGACAGCGAGGCTAGTTTGCTAAGCGAGGCTGCAACCTTCGCCTTGTCGTTAGCCTCTCGGCGGCTAACTGCAGCTCGCCTTCCTTCTTCCATTTTGTGGAAGAAAAGTGCGTGGCCGCCACTCCGCACTTCGATGTGTGCGCGCTAGAGAGTCCTGTCACTTCTTCAACTGTCACTTCTGCCCTGGATGAATGTGGGACAAAATGGAGACCCCGACCATTGTGTACGACTTGGATACCTCCGGGGGCTTAATGGAGGTGAGTAAGCGTGTCAGGGCAACATTCACATCTAGTGCTGCACGTCTTTGTCTTTATCAAGGCATCTGGACTTTTGAAAGCAGTCTACTCCAAAAACTTTATGGTATTTGGAATCTAGTAGCTTGTACCGGGGAAAGAGGCCACGTCACATTAGGATTTGAAATGTCAACCGTGGACACTAATGTTCAATGTATATTCATATGTACTGCTTATATACTCATGTACTGCTTATATATGCACATGTACTGCCTATATACACACATGTACTGCTTATATACACACATGTACTGCTTATATATGCACATGTACTGCTTATATATGTGCACATGTACTGCTTATACATGTGCACATGTACTGCCTATATGTGCACATGTACTGCCTATATGTGCACATGTACCGCCTATATGTGCACATGTACTGCCTATACGTGCACATGTACTGTCTATATGTGCACATGTACTGTCTATATGTGCACATGTACTGCCTATATGTGCACATGTACCGCCTATATGTGCACATGTACTGCCTATACGTGCACATGTACTGTCTATATGTGCACATGTACTGTCTATATGTGCACATGTACTGCCTATATGTGCACATGTACCGCCTATATGTGCACATGTACCGCCTATATGTGCACATGTACTGTCTATATGTGCACATGTGCTGCCTATATGTGCACATGTACTGTCTATATGTGCACATGTACTGTCTATATGTGCACATGTACTGCCTATATGTGCACATGTACCGCCTATATGTGCACATGTACTGTCTATATGTGCACATGTACTGCCTATATGTGCACATGTACTGCCTACACGTGCACATGTACTGTCTATATGTGCACATGTACTGTCTATATGTGCACATGTACTGTCTATATGTGCACATGTACTGTCTATATGTGCACATGTACTGTCTATATGTGCACATGTACTGTCTATATGTGCACATGTACTGCCTACACGTGCACATGTACTGCCTACACGTGCACATGTACTGTCTATATGTGCACATGTACTGTCTATATGTGCACATGTACTGCTTATATGTGCACATGTACTGTCTATATGTGCACATGTACTGTCTATATGTGCACATGTACTGCTTATATGTGCACATGTACTGTCTATATGTGCACATGTACCGCCTATATGTGCACATGTACCGCCTATATGTGCACATGTACTGTCTATATGTGCACATGTGCTGCCTATATGTGCACATGTACTGTCTATATGTGCACATGTACTGTCTATATGTGCACATGTACTGCCTATATGTGCACATGTACCGCCTATATGTGCACATGTACTGTCTATATGTGCACATGTACTGCCTATATGTGCACATGTACTGCCTACACGTGCACATGTACTGTCTATATGTGCACATGTACTGTCTATATGTGCACATGTACTGTCTATATGTGCACATGTACTGTCTATATGTGCACATGTACTGTCTATATGTGCACATGTACTGCCTACACGTGCTCATGTACTGCCTACACGTGCACATGTACTGTCTATATGTGCACATGTACTGTCTATATGTGCACATGTACTGCTTATATGTGCACATGTACTGTCTATATGTGCACATGTACTGTCTATATGTGCACATGTACTGTCTATATATGCACATGTACTGTCTATATGTGCACATGTACTGTCTATATGTGCACATGTACTGTCTATATGTGCACATGTACTGTCTATATATGCACATGTACTGTCTATATGTGCACATGTACTGTCTATATGTGCACATGTACTGTCTATATGTGCACATGTACTGTCTATATGTGCACATGTACTGTCTATATATGCACATGTACTGTCTATATGTGCACATGTACTGTCTATATGTGCACATGTACTGTCTATATGTGCACATGTACTGTCTATATGTGCACATGTACTGTCTATATGTGCACATGTACTGCCTATATGTGCACATGTACTGCCTATATGTGCACATGTACTGCCTATATGTGCACATGTACTGTCTATATGTGCACATGTACTGTCTATATGTGCACATGTACTGCCTATATGTGCACATGTACTGCCTATATGTGCACATGTACCGTCTATATGTGCACATGTACCGTCTATATGTGCACATGTACTGCCTATATGTGCACATGTACTGCCTATATGTGCACATGTACTGCCTATATGTGCACATGTACTGTCTATATGTGCACATGTACTGTCTATATGTGCACATGTACTGCCTATATGTGCACATGTACTGCCTACACGTGCACATGTACTGCCTACACGTGCACATGTACTGTCTATATGTGCACATGTACTGTCTATATGTGCACATTTACTGTCTATATGTGCACATGTACTGTCTATATGTGCACATGTACTGTCTATATGTGCACATGTACTGCCTATATGTGCACATGTACTGTCTATATGTGCACATGTACTGCTTATATGTGCACATGTACTGTCTATATGTGCACATGTACTGCTTATATGTGCACATGTACTGCCTATATGTGCACATGTACTGTCTATATGTGCACATGTACCGCCTATATGTGCACATGTACCGCCTATATGTGCACATGTACCGCCTATATGTGCACATGTACCGTCTATATGTGCACATGTACCGTCTATATGTGCACATGTACCGCCTATATGTGCACATGTACCGCCTATATGTGCACATGTACCGCCTATATGTGCACATGTACCGTCTATATGTGCACATGTACCGCCTATATGTGCACATGTACCGCCTATATGTGCACATGTGCCGCCTATATGTGCACATGTGCCGCCTATATGTGCACATGTGCCGCCTATATGTGCACATGTGCCGCCTATATGTGCACATGTGCCGCCTATATGTGCACATGTGCCGCCTATATGTGCACATGTGCCGCCTATATGTGCACATGTGCCGCCTATATGTGCACATGTGCCGCCTATATGTGCACATGTGCCGCCTATATGTGCACATGTGCCGCCTATATGTGCACATGTGCCGCCTATATGTGCACATGTGCCGCCTATATGTGCACATGTGCCGCCTATATGTGCACATGTGCCGCCTATATGTGCACATGTGCCGCCTATATGTGCACATGTGCCGCCTATATGTGCACATGTGCCGCCTATATGTGCACATGTGCCGCCTATATGTGCACATGTGCCGCCTATATGTGCACATGTGCCGCCTATATGTGCACATGTGCCGCCTATATGTGCACATGTGCCGCCTATATGTGCACATGTGCCGCCTATATGTGCACATGTGCCGCCTATATGTGCACATGTGCCGCCTATATGTGCACATGTGCCGCCTATATGTGCACATGTGCCGCCTATATGTGCACATGTGCCGCCTATATGTGCACGTGTGCCGCCTATATGTGCACGTGTGCCGCCTATATGTGCACGTGTGCCGCCTATATGTGCACGTGTGCCGCCTATATGTGCACGTGTGCCGCCTATATGTGCACGTGTGCCGCCTATATGTGCACGTGTGCCGCCTATATGTGCACGTGTGCCGCCTATATGTGCACGTGTGCCGCCTATATGTGCACGTGTGCCGCCTATATGTGCACGTGTGCCGCCTATATGTGCACGTGTGCCGCCTATATGTGCACGTGTGCCGCCTATATGTGCACGTGTGCCGTCTATATGTGCACGTGTGCCGTCTATATGTGCACGTGTGCCGCCTATATGTGCACGTGTGCCGCCTATATGTGCACGTGTGCCGCCTATATGTGCACGTGTGCCGCCTATATGTGCACGTGTGCCGCCTATATGTGCACGTGTGCCGCCTATATGTGCACGTGTGCCGCCTATATGTGCACGTGTGCCGCCTATATGTGCACGTGTGCCGCCTATATGTGCACGTGTGCCGCCTATATGTGCACGTGTGCCGCCTATATGTGCACGTGTGCCGCCTATATGTGCACGTGTGCCGCCTATATGTGCACATGTGCTGCCTGTATATGCACAGTTCAGGGGAAGTCGTGACCGACTTGTTTAAACTACTTTCACAGCAAATTCAGACACTTCTGGCGCCCCCGAAATCTGAGGAGGTAGAAAAGAGGAGTCGGAAGTTGGGCAGGGACGTCCGGAGAAGTGGTAGGGCCACCAACCACGACACATGCGACAGTTGTCGGGAAGGCGGCGATCTATTGTGTTGTGATCACTGTCCTGCAGCCTTCCACCTCCAGTGTTGGTAAGTTCACTTTTTTCTTAATCGTCCATTCTCACATGCCACGGATTGAACGAAAAAACCATGTTAGATGTTAAATTAGCAAGACATAGAACTCAGCCAGTTGTTAACTGTAGCATCAGGATGTTTATAATGTGGCCAAGTTTCCTACAATCGACATACACAAACCACGGCAAATAAAAAAGTGCGTCTGTTTACAATATGGCGACCTCCCGGCTTCATTCTCTTCTTCCGCCATTTTAGCAACACTTTGAAAAGCGGGTTTAGGAGAAAGTATTTCCTCGACAATTGGCTTTTAATAAAATGTCATTTTCGTATCTCGAAGTGTGGCTTTGTAAGTTGGTCTGCTTAAAGACGTCATCATTGGCAGTGTTTCGGGTTCTATTTCATGGTTGTAACAATGAACTACTAACATAATTGTGACTGGCATTTGAAAGAATGGATAGAGTAGCTTTTCACGTAGCACACCCTGATGTATGGTCTAGCTACTGCAAGCTTCACTGTCACAGTTAAGTGGTCTTCAATACAATGATGTATTTTATCCAGATAGCATTTCTCTTGCTTATAGGGGTCCTGTTATTCAAAAGCAACTTTTCGATACCTGTAGGCACCTGTTTTGTGTATTTGGGTTACCCATAAGTCCCAGAAATTTGAAATCAAGTCATGGAAGCATGACATAGATATTTATACCACTTTGTAACACGACATCTATGCAACATTTTGGCCAGAGCACCACAAAAACACGTCCTGTAGACAAGGGCTGGGCGATATGGCTGAAAACTGTGTCACTGTATACGTTTGTTTATATAGTTGGATATTGATAATTATCAGGGGTGTAACGTTATTGTGGATCCAGCGCTATTTCGCTTTCTACACAATAATACCGTGACGCCTGAAGGTATTAAACAGAAACTTGGTGTGTTGTTTTTTCGGCACTTTAGCTTTGGCTGTGTCTGAAAATAAACTATATCTCCCAGAATCCTCTGCGCTGTGTGGAGCCAAGGTAGGGGCGTGGAACGCCGTAAGCAGGAAGGGAAGTGTGTCTGTAGTCGATGAGAGAAATTGTTGTTGTTTTTTTACATTGCTTTTCGCTATCCTAATATTTCATTCATAAATTATAGCAACTTAATCCATAGTTTCAATGTCAAAATCCAGCAAAAGCATAGCACAACTACATTAGACCATTTTGATTTTGTTTGGTCCACAAAACTAGATAGACTGTTTGGTTTGAAAATGGAGAATTCCGGTTCGTTCATGACGTCACTTCATAAACCATGTCAGCACAATCGTACACAAAGGTGACCTTTGGTTGACCTATAAAACAATCCTAAATAACTCAGAAACGAAAACAGCACAAACAACCATTTCAACTGCACAAACCAGCACAAACGATTGAGACTATTTTGCTTTGATTTCGAGAACGGGGGGGTGGGTGACCTTCGGTTGACCTATAAAACAGTCTTTAATAACTCAAAAACAAAAGCAGCATTTCATTTCAACTGCACAAACAGATGAGACTATTTTACCAGAGTTTTGCGAGGGGGGGGGCAACTTAACACAAGTTATCATGGTATTGAGGCCACGGTACAATATTATTTTGGTATACATGTATGTCCATGAAAAAGGCTTTAAAATGCCATAGTGTGTAAAATAAAGTGCCATGAATGTTTATGATGAACACATTTACTATAATTGAACAGAAACACAATGGTACAATTTTCTAATGTTTATTTGTACAAACCAGTGATGTAACAATACCAATCTTTAGGTACCGGTACTAAAATTATTTCTATACTTCTGGTACTATTCAGTACTTTTCTAAATAAAGGGGACCACAAAATTGTCTTTATTAATATTAGGGCTGGGCCATATGGCCTTTTTTTAATACCTCAATATTTTTAGGCCATATCGCGATACACGATATATATGTGGATATTTTGCCTTGGCCTCGAATGAACACTTGATGCATATAATGACAGCAGTATGATGATTCTATGTGTCTACATTCAAACATTCTTCTTCAGACTGCATTCATATATGCTACTTTTAAACTTTAATGCAGAGAAGGAAATCCCAACTAAGTCAATTGACCAAAACTGTATTAATCAAACAATTAAGCAATGGCACAAACGTTCATGTCATTTCCAAAACAGAAAGTGCAAGATTGTCAGAGACATTTTAAGTGTCAAATAAAAGTTAGTTGCATAATAGGAAATCAAATAGCATCCGTCTTTCGCTATGTGGTAGGTTACTACGGAGGTTATTAAATTCTGTTGTTGACTATTTTTTTTCATACGGTTTTGTTCTGGAAATGTTTGCCTCAGCATTTTGATGGTGTGGGCGTGTGGCATCAAACAGAGATGTTGACATGCGGAGCCAGCACTCTTCATTCTCTAGCAGGTGACTTTTCAAATCATGCTACATATTAGCAGTAATACTACTTTTTATAGCAACGCTTTTGTCGCATTCTTGACAAATTACGGTTGTCTGTTCGACATATTCCCACTTGAAGACAAACCACCACCAGACAATGGACCCCTGCTGTTTTTCTTGGGAATTAATTCTTCCTTCATTCGCACCTTCTTTCTCTCGTATTACCACTCGCACAGCTCTGCCAGCATCACAGCTAACGTTAGCCATGCTGCTACCTCCCTGCTCCGCAAGGGCGTATACCAGGGGTCAACAACCTTTTTGAAAGCAAGAGCTACTTCTTGGGTACTGATTAATGCCAAGGGCTACCAGTTTGATACACACTTAAATAAATTGCCGGAAATAGCCAATTTGCTCAATTTACCTTTAATAAATAAATGTATATATATATAAAAATGGGTATTTCTGTCTGTCATTCCGTCGTACATTTTTTTTCCTTTTACGGAAGGTTTTTTAGTAGAGAATAAATTATGAAAAAAACACTTAATTGAACAGTTTAAAACAGGAGAAAACAGGGGAAAAAATGAAAATTAAATTTTGAAACATAGTTTATCTTCAATTTCGACTCTTTAAAATTCAACCGAAAAAAAGAAGAGGAAAAACTAGCTAATTTGAATCTTTAAAAAAAAATAATAATAATAATTTATGGAACATCATTAGTGTGTGAATGTGTGTGTGAATGGGCGAATGTGGAAATACTGTCAAAGCGCTTTGGGCTCCTTTAACAAAGGGGTAGGAAAGTGTTATACAAGTACAACCCATTTACCAATTTAACTTTTAATAATGTGAATATTTCAAAACTGATGTTTGGCTTCACTGGCTTAAAATATCTTTTAATAATACATTTTATTTGGTATAGCGCTTTTTAGTGTACTCGAAGACGCTTTACAGGATAAAAAATTAAAATATAAAACAGTTCAAAGCAACAATATATAGCACAGGAAATATAAAAGCAGTACATAGTAAAATACATACTAACATCGGACATTACAAGACACAGGGTGACAGTTTCAGGTGGCGACTTGTCCAGGGTGTGACCTGCCTTCCGCCCGAGTGTAGCTGGATAGGCAAAACTGCGGTATCTACAATACCACCACACCCCTATTATATATTAACCAATCATTTGTTTTCATTTGAGTTGATGTTATTCACTAATCCATTTTTTGGTAAACCCGACGTCAGCTTATAAAATAAAGCAATAAAAATGCTAAATAACTAATACATATATTTAGTAATATTAGTACCGTATTTTTCGGACTATATGTCGCTGTTTTTTTCATAGTTTGGCTGGGGGTGTGACGTATACTCCGGAGTGACTTATGTGTGAAATTATTAACATATTACCGTAAAATATCAAATATTATTTATCTCATTCATGTATGAGACTAGCCGGATGTCACACACACACCTCAACCAATGCAAATTTGGCGGAGGCGGGTCATGGCAGAAATGCATTGTGGGAAAAGAAGATGCTACAACATCGTCATAAACATGTCAACCAATGAAAATTCGACAAAGGCCGATCATGGCAGAAGTGCATTGTGGGAAAGAAGACGCTACCCGCTACGGTACATTGGTGGTAACTTATAAAAACAAAGGGCTGAACAAAAATGGCACCGAAAAGGAAAGCATATTCTGCAGGTTGCAAGCTGGAAGTAGTGAAATACGCAGCAGGAAACGGCAATCGAGCAGCAGAAAGAAAGTTTGGAGTAAACAAGAAACTTGTAAGGGACTGGCGAAAAGCGGAGACTACTATTGCTGAAACGAAGAAAACTAAAAAAGCTAATCGCGGGCAACAAGCTAGGTGGCCACAGCTCGAGGAACGAATTCACAAATGGGTGCTTGAACAACGTGCTGCCGAGAGAGGCTTGTGAACCGTACAGTTGCGTCTCCACGCCCAGGTAGTTGCTAAGGCGATGAATATAAATGACTTTGCGGGAGGATCTTCTTGGTGTTACCGCTTCATGCCTCTATCAGAGCAAGGACAACAATGTGCCAAAAACTGCCAGCAGACTTCCAATCCAAGGTAGACATTTTCCGCAAGTACATTGAAAAGCATGAAAGTGAGCACAACATGACTCCAGATCAAATGTCTGTTCTTGTTGGATTTTACATAATACATTTCCCCCCAAAATGCGACTTATACTGCAGTGCGACGTATATATGTTTTTTTCCTTCTTTTTTATGTATTTTCGGCAGGTGCGACTTATACTCGGAAAAATACGGTAGTTTATTTTGATCATGCTTATATATTTACATCAGAATTTACAGTTCAGTATGTCCAAAAAGGAGTATGGGAATGCAAAAGTTTGAGGTAAAACTGTGCATACACCGTGGCCTCTGGCAAGGGAGGACACGCCTTACTGGGCTTTAAAATGGCCCGCTGGTACTTTCATGTCACCGCAGGCTGTGAAAGTGCTGTGTTTGATAAACAGTGTAGCATGCTTCACAAATGTGGAACCATTATATGTGGCAGCCAAAATGGCGATTGTGATTCAAATTAGATTAATTGTGAAAGCCAAAATTATATACATTAGTGCTACACATTCTCTATTCCTTTCTTTCCCTATTAAAAATGGACGTTTAAGTGTAATTATGAACAGTTCTCTCATGAACACACTTCTTAACTTGTTTAGCATGTTCAAAAAAACAAATAAACCATGGACTAGTTTTTGAAAATAATTGAAGCTAATTAAATGGGTTGTACTTGTATAGCGCTTTTCTACCTTCAAGGTACTCAAAGCGCTTTGACACTACTTCCACATTCACACACACATTCACACACTGATGGAGGGAGCTGCCATGCAAGGCGCCAACCAGCACCCATCAGGAGCAAGGGTGAAGTGTCTTGCTCAGGACACAACGGACGTGACGAGGTTGGTACTAGGTGGGAATTGAACCAGGGACGCTCGGGTTGCGCACGGCCACTCTCCCACTGCGCCACGCCGTCCCAATTCACATGCATTGCATCTGGAAATAATTCTCAGCGCTTCACTTTTTCAACATTTAGTTTTTTACAGACTTATTCAAAAAAAGAATCAATCCATTTCTTCCCTCAAAATTATACACACAATAACCCACAATGACGATGTAAATTTTTTTAAATTTATTTTTAAATTGCAAATTTATAAAAAAAATAGTGGAATCATAATGTACACAAGTATTCAAAGCCTTTGCTCAATACTTCCTTGATGCCCCTTTTGCAGCAATTACCGCCGCAAGTCTTTTTTAATATGATGCCACAAGCTTGGCACACTTATTTTTTGTCAGTTTCACCCATTCCTCTTTGGAGCCCCTCTCAAGCTCCATCAGGTTGGATGGAAGTGTTGGTTTTCATCCTGATGGTCACTCTGTCAGAGCTACAGCATTCTTCTGTAGAGAGAGGAGAACCTTCCAGAAGGACAATTATCTCGGCAGCAAGCCACCAATTTGGCCAGTATGGTACAGTGGCCAGACGGAACCTATTTTTCCCTGAAAGTTTGCCAAAATGCATGTGAAAGACTCTCAGACCATGAGAAACAAAGTTATCAGGTCTGATGAGAAAAAGATTGATCTCTGGCGTGAATTTCAGGCATCATATTTGGGGGAAACCAGGCACTGCTCATCACCAGGGAAATACCATCCCTGCTGTGAGTCATGGTGGTTGCAGGTTGCAGGAACTGGGAGACGCGTCCGAATAGAGGGAAAGATGCATGCAGCTTTGTACGGAGACATCCTGGGTGAAAACCAATGCTTCCCGGAAATCCACCCTGATGGAGCTTGAGAGGTGCTGCAAGGAGGAATGGGCAAAGCAGATTAGGTGAAACTGCCTAAAGATAGATGTGCCAAGCTTAGGGTATTGTATTTGAAGACTGCAATTGCTGCCAAAGGTGCATCAAGTACTCAGCAAATTCCGTGGAATTTAAAACATTTCACATTGCCATTATGGGGTAGTGTGTGTAGAATTTTGAGGGCATTTTGAAAAATAAAACATAAAGTGTTGGACAAGTGAAGTGCTGGGAAGATTTCCAGATGCACTGTATCGGGGGTCGGGTACCTTTTTGGCTGAGAGAGCCAAAAAGCCAAATATTTTAAAATGTATTTCCGTAAGAGCCATATAATATTTTTTTTAACACTGAACACAACAAAACGAGTGCATTTTTAAGTAAGACCAACATTTCTAGAGTATAATAGGTCTCTTATTCTTTGTAATAACATTGTTATTCTGAAGATAACTGTGGAGGGGGCGTGGCCTGCTGGCCTGCAGCAAACTGGGGTGTGCAAGGAACAGCCTCAAAATCAGCGACAGGTGCGTAGAAAGCCCACCTGGACCTTGTTATCTAATCACCTGTCACTCTGTTAGTAGCAGCAGCCAGGAGGAGAGACGGGGTTAGTGCTGGAGCCAGAGCGCGAGCGAAAACGAAAGAGAAAAATACAATTGCTGGAAAGCAACTGAGAGACTTATTGAAAAATAAAACAATATTGTAACCCTGAAACAGGCTCTCATGTCGGTGCTTGGTGGTCTGAAAAACCCCCAGGAGGGCAAGCCCCACACTAACCACTAATAAATAAGTAACTTCTTACCATTAACGCAACTTCTTGAACAGGTGTGGTAGAAAATGGATGGATGGATTAAAAATGCATGAGAATGTTTTATATTTTGAACATTATTTTTAACACTGTAATGACAAGTGGAATTATTCATTACTTATTGTGTTAAGCAATGTCAGCTCAGATTTATCCGAGAGCCAGATGCAGTCATCAAAAGAGCCACATCCGGCTGGCGAGGCATAGGTTCCCTACCCCTGCACTGTATGTACTATTTTGTCTTTAAACAAAAACCTGACTTGATTGTTTGAATTCTAGTGACCCGCCCCTGAGTGAAGAGATGCTTCCCCCAGGAGAATGGATGTGTCACCGTTGCAATGTTCGGAAAAAGGTAGTTGACTGACCACACAAAATGTCCGTCCTACACCAAACTTAGCATCACACTGCTGATGAGCAATTGACAAAAGAACACCCTAGTAGTTTCTGTTAAATGTCTTTCAGAAACGAGAGCAAAAGTCTGAGCCGACAAATGGCCTGCTAGAAAAGTCCTGTGCAAAGCGTTCATCTTCCCCAGCTATGGAGTTGGAGCTTGGTGCTGGGCCATTACGTCTTGATGGACTTCCTCCCGGAGCTGGAGCAGCTGGGCCGGGTCTTCGTGTGGCCCAGGTACGCCTCTTGGACCGTAGGAGTAGCAGCAGACCTAGCAGCCGGCCAGGCACGCCAACTTCCAATACTTCGTCGACCCCTACTCCATCAGAGGAGCAGAATGATGGAGAAGAAGAGGCGGCCGACCCAGATGAGGATTTTCAGGGCACTGAGCTGGAGAGCATTGCATCGTCTGCTCCAACCCCACGTCTTCTCAAGAGGCCTTTTCAGCTGCTAATAGCAGCCGCTATGGAGAGAAATCCAACGCAATTCCAGCTTCCAAGTGAGCTCACATGCACCACAGCACTACCAGGTCAGTGGATACCTAACCTATGTCAGATGGAAGTCATTCAAATGTTTTTCTTAGAAAGCAACCACTCTCCTGAGCCTCAATTAAACCAAGCAAAAAATGGAAAAGGAACATTTGACCCATCATCCACAATCCCTCTGTGATACATCCTTCCCCTCTGCTAGTGAGCATATGGTCTTCTCCACCTATAAAGCCCTCTTAAAACCATCCCTAAACCTACAACTACGGGACGCCGTGGCGAAGTTGGCAGAGTGGCCCTGCCAGCAATCTGAGGCTTACTGGTTCAATTCTCACCTTCTACCATCCTAGTCATGTCCGTTGTGTCCTTGAGCAAGACACTTCACCCTCGCTCCTGATGGGCCCTGGTTAGCGCCTTGCATGGCACCTCCCGCCATCAGTGTGTGAATGTGGAAATAGTGTCAAAGCGCTTTGAGTTCCTTTAAAAAAAAAAAAGGTAGAAAAAGCGCTATTCAACACATTTACATTTAACTAGGGCTGGGAATTTTTGAGCACCTCACAATTCAGGAGCTACGATTCCATTATAAATCAATTATTTATGTTTTTTTTATTCTTATATTGTGTACTATCGGGATGTAACTATATGAACATTTCTTATCACGGTATTGTGACCAAAATTATAACGGCCATTGTTATTGTGCTCAAAATTTATAAAAAGTACTAATCTTTTGTGTAGGTGATGTCATTTGTAGAATAAAAGTTATTGTAGATAACTGTTTCATGTACCTCAAGTAGAAACTAAATGTGCTTATGAAAGTAACAAAATAATATGGCAGAAACTAAGTTATAAAGTAAATAAATGTGAAACTTGTGCAATATGACACCTTATGGTCATAATATGTAACTGCACTTTTTGTCTATGTATACACAAAAAGTGTTCTTATGTGGGCCCTTGTGACACAGTGGTTAAAGTTAAAGTCCTAATGATTGTCACACACACAATGATTCTCTGCATTTGACCCATCACCCTCGATCCCCCCCTGGAAGGTGAGGGGAGCAGTGAGCAGCAGCGAATCATTTGGTGATTTAACCCACAATTGTAACCCTTGATGCTGAGTGCCAAGCAGGGAGGTAATGGCTCCCATTTTTATAGTCTTTGTTATGACTTTGCCAAGGTTTAAACTCACAACCTACCCATCTCAGGGCGGACACTCTAACCATGCACCTGGGGATAGGACCCTCCGACCTCCAAAGACATGCACCTGGCGATAGGTTGATTGGCAACACTAAATGATCCCTCGTGTGTGAATGTTGTCTGTCTGTTTTGGCCCTGTGATGAGGTGGTGACTTGTCCAGGGTGTACACCACCTTCAGCCCGATTGTAGCTGAAATAGGCGCCAACGCCCCCCGCGACCCCAAAAGGGAATAAGCGGTAGAAAATGGATGGGTGGATGGATGTTTTGGCCCTGTGATGAGGTGGTGACTTATTCAGGGTGTACCCCGCCTTCCGCCCGAGTGCAGCTGAGATAGGCTCCAGCACCCCCCCGCAACCCCGAAAGGGACCAGCGGTAGGAAATGGATGGATGGATGTGCACATAGTTTGTCTTACTTTCTGAGTGAAGTGGAAATTTGTTTTCTATTAGTTTGGAAAATTCATTTTCTCAGAAAAGTTAACGCACATTTTTACTGTTGATAATGTAAATAACTCACAAATAGACGTTAAGCTTCGCTGGCTTTATCTTTTCCGGGTGATGGTAGCTTTCAGTCTGCAACAGGTGCTTTCCCTCGGCACAGTGCGCTTTTACCGAGTCTATTTAGGCTTGGAATGCTCGAGACTCCGCCACAGAGGTTATGCTTTTGCCAGAGTTTGTTTGTCAGCAACATAACCCATACAGTTGTTAGAAGTTTGAAATGAAACAATTACTCTTACTTACTGTACTTCACTTCCCATCTTTCTTCCTCTTTCTCACTCTAAAATTCTGGAGGATGTAGTTTATTTTCTAACTGCATTCACCATGTTTTTGTTTGATACAGTCACGCTTCACGGCATTAATAATAAGAGTTTGAAACGGCAATACCGTGGTACCTACAATACTTCACTAGGAATATGCAGCTCACAGTGTGTAAATAGAGGGTTGTTGGTGTTTCTTAAATGTTTTTTAAGCGCTTTATAGGCGGAATAGGTTAATCCTAATTACCTGTATTATTAGCTGCCTCTTACTACCAGTTTTCACTATTTAGAACGCACAGAAAAGGGAGAGACGTGTTTTTATCTCACAAAGGGATTGTGTATGATTGGTCAAATATACAGTATATATTTTGTTAATTGCAGTTTTCCTTTCAATCTGTACTGTTTTCTAACTTGTTGTTGATGATGCAAAGTTTGTGAATTGAACATTTTGTTAAGCAACTATTATCATAAATTGTTTAGAAAACACTGTTTTACAATAGACAGACTCCAAATAAGTCCTTAATCAGAAAGAATACAAATGTCTCCATTTAGCGTTGGACACAAAATGGTTTTATCATGTAAATTAGGGTTGTTCCATTATGGTAGTTGAGACTAATAAATACAGGTCTAAAATTTGGACTGAACTATAAACTTCATAAGCAATTATTGAATATATATATGCAACACTTTCTTTTTAAGGAATAACATCTTTTGTCTATGTGTTCAGGTAGCAGTAAGCGGAGGAAAAAGGAGGAATTACTTGGGAAGCCATTCAGGCGACCCCAGTATGAGCTAGATCCCAATGGTCTGGTACCTTTACCAGTCAAAGTCTGCTTCTCATGCAACAGGTATTTTAATACAGTATCTACAGACAGATCATATCCTTGATTGTTTTGCACTTACTGCTTACTGTCTTACGTTTCCTCCTGTAGGAGTTGCAGGTTGGCTCCTTTGATACAGTGTGATTATTGTCCTCTTCTATTCCACACGGACTGTCTCGACCCGCCACTTACAGCTTTACCTACCGGCAAATGGATGTGCCCAAATCATGTTGAGCACTCAGTGGTGAGACACAGAGGAACAAATACCTCAGGTTTTGTTAGGAAACCGAATCAAATTTCCTCACAAAAGTAGCACAAATCTAGTTAACAGAAAACTCATTTTAGAGAGATAAGGATAGTTTAACATGCAAAAAACTATGTGAAATTCAAATAATTGATAAATGAATACATCAAAGAAATAAAATGTGTTATCTTAAATCTGCATAACGTTGATTAAATACATTTTAGAAAAGTTTGTAAATGTTTAAGCATGATTTGTATTAAAACAAATGCATGAACCTAAGGCTCGATTTTAAATGTTTTACTTTTTGAGGACGCTATTTAAAACTACAAAATGCAAAGTGCAAGTTCAATTGTTTGTGGCTCCAGAACAAATAATTGAATGCATGATTAAAGCCAGTGCATATGAAGTGCAAGAACACTTTAAAAGATGTTGGAATCCACTGGCAAGTGGGAAAAACAAAGTGGCAGCAGCAAACGCTTTCAATCCGCCAGAATGAGAAGTTACAAGGAAAATAAAGAATAATAAAACAGTTTCAATAGGGTCCTTTGGCGGACCCCAAATATGCATCACTCAAGAACATTCTGGAGGAGATTGCAAACAAGGGACAAGAGCTCAAATGAATAAAGAATACAGTAGACATATACACACAGAATGACAATGTTGGCCAGTATTGATTTATGAGTTCCAAACAAATACAGTATTAGGCTTCTTGTGTTTTTGGATGGGTTGAGCATATTGTATTCTAATATGAAAGAGCATGGAATAAATGAATATACTTTGCAAGTAATTGTAGACTTCACATTTTTGTTCATGTCTTTGTACTATTTTGGCAGTGCAGATATGAAATCGGTCTTAAATTGTAAAAATAAAGTTGAACCTGCAGAAATCCTTATGAAGACACAGGAATTCATGCTGTGTAAATATGACAAGACTGAGTCACCAACAAACAGGATTTTTGTTTTGGCACTTAATTTTGCAGAAGATTGCGGACGTAAAGGAATACATTTGTTTGGCAATAGCCAATATGGTATATGATAACCATGACAAACTTTTGGGGAAAATGAAAAACGGAATTCTAAGAAGTGGCGCGTATGAAAGTTAAACTACCACAAAACATGATTTTCTCAGAAGAATGTTTCATCTTTCTTGGTTTTATATTTTTTCTATTGCACAGCTGAATCAGGGGAGCCTCAGCTTGTCCAACCGCTGTCAGCTTTTCGACCAATTTCAGGACAGAATGTCACAACATGCTGTCAAGTTGGACTTTCTGCGCAGAGTACATCGACCCTATTCTCCCAACAATCGGGCCACACGGCAGTACAACAAGAAGACCATCAAGGTAAACTGCACTTGGATATTCTATATGCAACCTCTTTAGTGGAGAAATCCTGTAGAACTGCTCCTTCACAGCTGTTGGTAGTTGGTGCAACATTTACAATAATAATAATGGGTTATAGTCATACTTGCCAACCTTGAGACCTCCGATTTTGGGAGGTGGGGCGGAGGCGTGGTTGGGGGCGTGGTTAAGAGGGGAGGAGTATATTTACAGCTACAATTCACCAAATCGAGTATTTCGTATGTGTGTGTGTGTGTGTGTGTGTGTGTGTGTGTGTGTGTGTGTGTGTGTATATATATATATATATATATATATATATATATATATATGTGTGTGTGTGTGTGTGTATGAAATACTTGACTTTCAGAAAATTCTAGCTATATATATTTATTTTATTATATATATAAATAAAATAGTCGGATTTCAGTGTTCATTTATATACACATATATACACACACATAACACTCATCTACTCATTGTTGTACTTGAAAGTACAATGCTTTGCAGCCAGAAGCACAGCCTTTGATTGGCACCCATCAAATACACAGTAAGAAAAAAACAGTTGTTCTACTAACTGTACTGTGCTTGCTGGTTACTAAAAGAAAACAACACCACTTACCTTTCACTATTTGATTAACCTTTGTTCTGCCATTTGCGTACTGGCGAGCGGTCTCCGAATTCGGGAACATACCCTTCATGGATTTGTTGTAGACATCCGCAAAGGAGAACGGGATGTTGCTTCCTGCCTATCAGCATAGCCATCTTTGTCTCAGCATAAGTTACACCATCGAGTCTCCATTTTGCGAGGTGGCCCATAATACAGGGTTGTGAACGATGCTGTGCTGCGGACGCTTTGTGCTTTGCTGACCGTTCATGACTGAGTATAGCCGTTCAGCCACCGTGTTCAATGGAGGAGTCTGTTCTACAAAATTTACAGGACTCTCCTGGATAAACTGAAATTCTTGTTTCCAATCGTTTTGGAACTTGCAAGCGTATTTCTTCATTTCGCCCGTCGACGGCGTCGCCATGGCTGTAACTTCTTCGTTCTTCTGCTTCGTCTCCATGTGTGTGCAGTTTTTTATTAAAATCCGTAGATGTTGTAACGTGATTGGGCAGGCAAGCTGTTTATACAGTGGGAAAGCGGACGTGAAAACAGGCTGTCCCCACTCAGGTCCGCATGGAGCTGGAGGGGGCGTGGCTTCCAGCTCGGGCTGAATTTCGGTAGAAAATTTCTTCCGGGAGGTTTTCGGGAGAGGCGCTGAATTTCGGGAGTCTCCCTGAAAATCCGGTAGGGTTGCAAGTATGGTTATAGTTGTATAGTGCTTTTCTTTATTCTTATTTCTCTAGGGGTGTGAATATCTTGCAAGATTAAAATGTGACAATATTTCTCATTTAGAGAAAAGCCTTCTTGCAGTCAGAGCACTGTCCAAAAAAATGTTTGTTGTTGTTTCTTAATAGTCAGAAGCATATTCGTTTGGCCGTGAACAAGGATTTGAAACCACACACAAAGGGGATGATTTACTTAAGTTTTGCTTGTACTAAAACATGTGCAAAGCTGGTAACACGCGTAGCTGATATAAACATGTGCGAAGTGGATTGTGTCAAAAGGGAAACTGTACTTTTTTTGGAATTCTGCCTATCGTTGACAATCATTATGAAAAACATGTGGACGGATGTTTATTTGTTTTTTTAATGAATTCTCAATAGTAAATAAATGCCATCAAAAGTCTGCTTGCAATGGAGCATATGGGAACCGATTTATTGTGCCTTTTAAACCCTTAAACATCTAAACACCTCCATTGAGGTTTTATATATGATGTATGTATATATGTAGTGTAGTAACAGGCACATTTATAATAACATGTAATATTAATGTATTTTGATCATTTTAAGCATATAGTCAGTCATTTTAAAAAATGGATCACGATTGCTTTTTTTTAATCTTCATCACTGGTGACTACAGCTCATTGCAGACTTCATTACTTACTGTACAAGGTGTGCTGCCATTAGGATGCTGACGGCCAGAATTGTGTTAAATTCCCATTTAGACGATGAGTGACTCATAATCCTTGTGAAGAAAAGGGTGTCGTTCTCGCCATTTGCGGGTCTAACTTAGATGTCAACAAGTACAAAGTTGTCGGGATGTGTCCACGTACTTCTACAATCCAGGTGAGAGGCATGCTTTGTGATCTACCCAAAAAATTCACGAGCAAGGAAACGAGTAAATCAGCTTTTCGGTTGATGTCAAAAAAGGCACACGAGCTTGTGATCAAGACGCATCTATGAAAAGTGTGTCTGTGTTAGCGCCTATACTAACAATTTCACTAATACTTGGTTAATATTCAAGTCACCAAATGGAAAATAAATATTTTTGGCCCCTTTTTTTGATGGTAATTTATTGGGTTGCATAGGCAGAATAGATCACCTCCCATTGGCTTTATTTAGGTTTTCTTTAAGAGGTAGGATACATTAAAAACAATACAAAGATCTGTCGTCATGTCTTCAGAATGATTGTGAACGATAGGCAAAAAAAAAATAAGTGCATTTCCCCCTTAAGGGGCTGGACGGCAACACAGACGAAAGTTTTGCCTTGATAAACAACTTTATTTTGTGGAGCAAACAACACTATAACAGTAACATCCTCCCTGGCGAGCGAGCGTGTTACATAACCACTACCCTGCTTTCCGGGTCCCAATAATATCAGCTGATATTTGACACAGCCCCTGCCCCCCACCGGAGTATTTTATTTTGAAAGTAAACCGGATTATTTATTTTGGGCACGTGCACGACAAGCAGATTTTAGGCGGTGGAAACAGACACATTGACTTGGATAAAAAAAGGCCGTTTCGGAGCCTGTGGAACTCCAGAGATAGACTGTCAATCAACATATTCTTGTCTGAAGTTGCCACACATTAGAACGAGATGCCATAATTTACTTTTAAATTGTTTGGCTTTATGCAGACAGATTCAGAGCTTTTGTCTTTAAAGGCCTACTGAAATGAGATGTTCTTATTTAAACGGGGATAGCAGGTCCATTCTATGTGTCATACTTGATTATTTCGCGATATTGCCATATTTTTGCTGAAAGGATTTAGTAGAGAACATCGACAATAAAGTTCACAAATTTTGGTCGCTCGTAAAAAAAAAGCCTTGCCTTTACCGGAAGTAGCAGACTATGTGAGCGTGACGTCACGGGTTGTAGGGCTCCTCTCATCTTCACATTGTTTATAATTATAGCCTCCAGCAGCAAGAGCTATTCGGACCGAGAAAGCGACGATTTCCCCATTAATTTGAGCGAGGATGAAAGATTTGTGGATGAGGAAAGTTAGAGTGAAGCACTAAAAAAAATATAAAAAAAAATAAAAGGCGACGGCTCCAGTGGGAGCGTTTCAGATGTAATTAGACACATTTACTAGGATAATTCTGGAAAATCCGTTATCTGCTTATTGTGTTGATAGTGTCTTAGTGAGATTATAAAGTCCTACCTGAAAGTCGGTTGGCTGCGGTGAACGCCAGTGTCTCTGAGAGAAGCCGAGGAGCCAAGATCACAGCTGCCTTTTTCAGCTGCAGGAGGAGGTCGCATAATCCACTAAAGTGTCCGCTAAGAGCTGACTTAATATCACAATTTTCCCATCCAAAAACTTGCTGGTTGACGTAGAGAAACATGTTCGCTTGACAGCTCTGTGTTAAAGCTTCACAACAAACAAACACCGGCTGTGTTTCGGTTGCTAAAAGCAGCTACAATCCACCGCTTTCCACCAACAGCATTCTTATTTGACGTTTCCATTATTAATTGAACAAATTGCAAAAGATTCAGCAACACAGATGTCCAAAATACTGTGTAATTATGCGATGAAAAGAGACGACTTTTAGCCGTGTGTGGTGCTGGGCTGAAATGTCCCCTCCAACCAATAACGTCACAAGCAGGCGTCAACATAAGCGTCATCATTCCGCGACGTTTTCAACAGGATACCTTGCGGGAAATTTAGAATTGCAATTTATTAAACTAAACCGCCCGTATTGGTATGTGTTGCAAGTTTTCCTTGCCCTTATGTGGGTTCTTCCGAGGATGTCGTAGTGGTTTTTGCAGCCCTTTGAGACACTTGTGAATTACGGCTATATAAATAAACATTGATTGATTGATACAAACTATCAGACAGTGTGGTCTGTAGTAGTGGGTTTCAGTAGGCCTTTAAATGTAGAAATATCCATCGATCCATTTTCTACCGCTTATTCCCTTTCGGGGTCGCGGGGGGCGCTGGCGCCTATCTCAACTACAATCGGGCGGAATTCGGGGTACACTCAATAAAAACTATACTGCACGGGTGCCCTAACTCTTTGCATTCAAGGACCAAAGTGAAAATGTGCCAACAAAGACAAATAACCAAAACGTTCCTTTATTTGGTACCAATAACAATGATAGATAGCAACCAGTTAGCCAACCTGTTAGCCTTGCGAACATGGCAACGATGATTGTGTGAGCAAACTTTTAAACTTCTGATATATTGATCCGATACCAGCAGGAAACACAAATACTTTTATTTTGAAGTGTGGGATTAGGGCTGGGCGATAAGCCTTTCTTTAATATCTCAATATTTTAGGCCATATCGCGATGCACGATATAGATCTCCATATTTTGCCTTAGCCTTGAATGAACACTTGATACATATAATCACAGCAGTATGACGATTCTATGTGTCTACATTAAATCATTCTTCTTCATACTGCATTCATATATGCTACTTTTAAACTTTCATGCAGAGAAGGAAATCACATCTAAGTCATTTGACCAAAACTGCATTTATTAAGGTGACTTTTGAAATGATGCTACATATTAGTAGTAATGCTACTTTTGGTAGCAACACTTGACAAATTAAAGTTGTCTATTTGACATCTTCCCGCTTGAAGCCAAACCACCACCAGACAATGGACCCCCTGCTGTTTTTCTTGGGAATTAATTCTTCCTTCATTCGCACCTTCTTTCTGTCGTATTACCACTCGCACCGCTTCGCAAGCATCACAGCTAACGTTAGCCAGTCTGCTACCTCTCTGCCCCGTGAGGGCGTATAGGTATGTGACGTATGAGGTGACAGTATGTGACGTGTGTAAGTTTGTGCGCTTGCTGTCTGTGAGAAGTAGAGACAAGAAAGAGTTAAAAGAGCCTGAAGTGTAATGCCCGCAGCTAAAAGCAACTGCGTGAGAGCGTATACTCCAATATCACCATTTAGTCATTTTCTATAATGCACACGGACAAACCCGCGATATATTGCGTATATCGATATATCGGCCAGCCCTATGTGGAATGTTAGAAAATGTTTCAACAAATGAAATTAATTAACCAGAACAATGGAAGATGTGAAAAACAACAGCCTATCTATTGTTAACTGTCTGGAATGGACTTATGCTGTCTTTAGGTTAAAGTGTAGCGGTTATTGTTTTTAGCGACACAGTTATTACAAAAATTAATTAAGTTAAGCTTGTGACGGTACATTGAATGATGCGGACACGTTTGCTACTGGATACTTTTGAATACGCTTCTGCATGGAGACTTTGTAATTGTGAGTAACATGCAACTATAATTGTTTGATACTTGTTTATATTGACAAATGTGTTTTAGACTGCAATATTGTTCAATTAACAACACTTACAACATACTGTATGTCTAGCTTGTTTGCTAGTGTGTGCTTAGCTGTTGTGTATCTGCTAGCTCTTAGTGCTTCCATCTGGAAGAGTTCCCTTGCATGAATCACTGAACACCACAAACTTTAGGGTGCTGTCTTTTCCCAAGTGACATATTTTTCGGACTGTAAGGCGCACTTTAAATCCTTTCATTTTCTCAAAAATGGACAGTGCGCCCTATAAACGTGTGCACCTAATGTAGCTCCACGCTATACCGGTACAGCAAAGATGACGGGGAGAAGACGCTTTTGAAGTGTAAATAAGACCGCCCACAAAACAGAGCGTCCTGATGAGACTGTCAGAAAGCTACTTGAAGATGGTCTGTAAAACACATTTTGGGAAAAAATCATATTGTGACCCTTTTTAATGCGCCTTATAATTTGGTGCACCTGTTGTATGAAAATAGACTTGAATAGACCCACTCATTGGTAGTGCGCCTTACAAGCTGGTGCGCCCTATGGTCCAGAAATACGGCACTGAACCCTAAAAGTCACCTTCTCTGATTTGAGTTTTGTGATCAGTTTATTTGCACAGTGTAGAGACTGAACTGTGGTATGCTTTGTACAGGACGCCAGGATACATGTATATACGTCACACATCACGTCGGGTCTGCTCTTTGTCACCACCCACAATATTTGTGCAATCTTGACTGGAGCACATCATATTCAGTGTCCGTTAGAGGGGTTTCTCACTGTGTGGCTCTGAATGGCTTGGAGATTTGTTATGTACCTCCATTTCAATGTACCTGAAGCTGCTGTGTTCTTCCCGTCCAACTTGAAAAGTAGCTTTCAAGTAAGCGAGGACTGTCATGGAGAATGTTTCTGAACCTCCCCAGATCAAGTCCTCCACAGGACAAGCAAGGACTCATGGCAGTAGTAATCCAACCAAAAGAACACTGCTGGGTCAACTTGACACGGTGCATCCCGACTGCTGCTTAATGCATAATGTTGTACCAGATCAGAGAAGCGTTGGTCAGACCATGAACACACTTTTTCAACGTTCACTCTGAGCTTCTTGGGTAGGACGAATGTAGACATTTCAGGTTAATTCTTTACGTTGCAAAAAGGTTGTTTTAAGCTCCCATTTCTCTTGACATAAACAGCCATGATCATTTTTAGGCACTCTGAAGCACGTGTAGGTGAATCTTTTGGTAGCTCCTCAGTGTTTATTTCCTCAAAACCTCTCGCAAGTAGTCTAACTTTGGCAACACCACCATCTGGTGTGTCTTTAAGTGTGTGCACACCCACCTTGTAGAGATGCATTTCTGACCTTCAAACACATTGTTCTGTTTCCAGTTGTTGAGTTCAGCGTGTTTGGCAGCTGTATGGCAGTCTGCACATAACTCAACATGTTTTTTAAATTCAAGACAAAGTTATATGTTTCTGGTAACACTTTAGTATGGGTAACATATATCTAAGTAACAAAGACTTAATTTAGAGGTATTTGAACACTAAGGGAACATATTCTAAGTAATAAAGACTTAATTTAGAGTTATTTGGTTAGGGTCAGGATTAGAGGGTTTAGGTTATAATAAGGCCAGGCCGAATAAGGCAGTAATAAGTACCTAATAATGACTAATTAAGAGCCACTATGTTACTAATTTGCATGTCAATAAGCAACTGATTAATGGTGAATATGTTCCCCATACTAAAGTGTTACCATGTTTTTTTTACTAGTGCACAAAATGAAGCGTGCATGAACTCACAACAAATTACTCACCTGCAAATCAGTCACCTGTTGCCGTATCCGTAATACACAGAAGGGGAGACGTTTGTATTTACAGGATGAGTCAGGTGTGTTTTGACCTCCACCGAACCCCTGAGCCCGACTCACCGAACCCAGGTTAGGAACCACTGGTTCTAAACTCCGTCACAAGTGTTATTTGAGTGAGTTGAAGTGTGAGGGTGCTCATTGATATCCTCAGCATCTTCATCAGTTAAGGGGTGTCTCTTCCTCATTTTTATTTTCAGTATCAATTTCATATAATCCAGTTTCTGGGAATGCTGCATTTTCAGTTTCCATCAACTGATTATCTCTTTCTGTCAGTATTTCCTGTGAGCCAGCAACCTTACGAAGTCTAGATTGATGTCCACGAACATAAGTACCCCCATGCCGAACAAATATCACCTCACCATCTTGGCTATTGACAACACCTGGACCTTTCCACTCTGTAGAATCCATCTGTTTGTTGTAAACCGTATCCCCTGTCACGTATCGTTCATCAGTGGGTCGCAGTTGTTTGCAAAGGGCTCTTTGGATCCTCTCAGAGCATTCTGCTTCTGTTAGTGCTCCTCTCGCAGCATGTAGGGCTGAGATATGATGGGTCATCCAAGTAGCCACGCTAGTCCCTTCTAGGGCTGGCTGCATATCAGTGAGAACTGACAATAGATTTGGGTTTTCCCCAAACACTAGCTGGTAGGGACGGTAGCCATTTACATTGTGCATAGAGTTTTTGCCATCATAGCCCAGTCTACGGCCATCGTCCAGCCACATCCGTTTACTTTCTTTACTTTTAACAGAATTTCAGTCCTGGTGTGATTTGCCCTTCCAAGAGACCATTGCTCCCTCTACTATAAGCAGTTTTTACTTCAATGTTAACATTTTCTGCCATGTCCCTTATTTCCTCATTGTTAAATTCACCCCCGTTGTCAGTGAACAGTTAACCAGCAGTGAATTAAGTTCTTCACTATCTCTTTAGATTTCTTGGTGGTAATTATGCTACCTGCACTGAATCGTGTGACGTGATCAATAACATGCAGATACCGCACGCCTGGTTCTAGCTCATGTTAGTCCGTAGCTACTGTTTCATTATAAGTTAAGGCCACGGGTAAACCTGCTGGCTTTGGCATCTATCTAATGCATGTCTCACAGTTCTTGACTAATCCTTCAATATTGTGGCGCACTCCTCATCAGCATTGTTTTCAGTCTGTCAACTGAGGCATGTCCAAACTGCTTGTGTAGTTTCAATAGAATTTTTTGTTTGTCCTGTTTTGTCACAATTAGGATGTCATTTCTATCTGGGCTAGTCTCATTTTTCAAGTTTACACAATAATGTCCTGATGATGTAAGTTCAAGTTTCACAGGTATGTCATTTTCAATGTCTAAAACGCCACCTGCGCTTTTCATTGAGGTTCTTCTTCAAATGAAAGGGATATCGGCTGGGACAACTTCTGTCAAGTCTGTGCTATCACAGCTGGGAGTTTCACGTTTTTTGTGCAATGGACCATTCTCCCATCGCCAAACTTGAACGGTCTTACATTTCTTATGTCTTTCATTTGTTGCACTTCAATTTGTGTTAGTTGACTCATATGATCAAGCCATTTTTCACCAAACAGTTCAGGTGCAAGCTGTGTAAATCACAGCAAATCCCCAAAACTCCACCATGAAGATCGCTGTGTTGAACAACACAACAAAGTAATGTGGCATTCTATAAACTCTTGTTTGTCCTTCATCCTCTTTTAGTTTAGCGTGGTCATTTTTATGGCCGCAATACTTTGCCCGGTGATAAACACTTTGACAGACTGCACATCTTGTTCCCCTACCATATCTATTAAGTGGATTGGTCACTTAAACAGCTGTTTGATGCTGCATATTTGATCTAAACTTTGTGTATTAGGCAGCATCAGTTGCATCGCCGCTCATCTGCAGTGCATCAGCGCCCCTCTGTGGCCAAGCATCGCCAAGGGAGCCTTCATGTTGTCAAATGTGAGACCATATGACAATTGCGCACGCAGTGTTAGTAAATCAGATGCAACACGCCCACACGCTATTTAATGGATTGTACACACTGTTTACCGCTTGGTGTCATGGCCGGATTTAGTAAGATCCAAAGTGTTTTGCACAAACCTAGCTAGTGTGCTGTCTCTCTGTTCAAGCAGAATTAACTGTCAATCATGGACGGCAAGATGTGGCCGAACACAAAGGATGGGAATTGATAAGATTTTTCAGATATCGTTCCTTATCGATTCTCTTGTCAACTCTCGTTTGGATAAAGTGTAAATAACCATGTTAATTTACATCAACTTGGCTTAGTTAGAAGAAACATGAGTGTACAATTCCAAAAGTGAGGTCTTAAGAGGGCCAGAGCGCAAGGAGGTCCCCGGACAAAAAACATTTCTTATACCTATAATATATTAAAATGTTTTACTAAGGAAGAAAAAATGCAACAAATATTATTCCATGCCAATTACATAAGAATGTGCACTAACATGTTGGAACAGTTGTGCTAACAGAATTTTTCTTTCTTTTTTTTTTTAAATATATGAGCTGAGCACAAAAGTAAATCTAAATCATCCAAAAACAATACAAGTCATGTCTGATACAATTGTGCCACCATCAACTATAAACCTAAACCAATATTCTGCAGAAAAATAATCATGTTATTGTTTAATAAGCATACGCTAGACAGCAGACGAGTGTGCAGCCTCTAAGCCAAAATGCTGTCTCGTCATGTAATGCAAAATGAATGCACCAGAAGTGTTTACAGTTAATAATACCATGTTTTAAAATGAGGTGCACATGTTAGGCAGTGTTATTTAGTATTAACAGCAGATGTGGCGCTGCGGCTGGTGCAGATGCACTTACGGCTCAGAGGGAATCACATTGCTGGTGTTCCTGCATATTTGTAGAGTTTCTTATTCGGATGAAATATCAACTTAGCAAGTTTGGTCATCCTTCCTCGTTAATGACTCCAGCCTTTGTGGCGCATGGAAATGTCATCCGTGCCCTCAGGAATTGACAAGGTATCCCTATCGAACGCACTCTGAAACCCTGCATTGCTTTGCCAGCAAAACATCGATCACTGCCAGCAGCCCAGACATTAGAGCCAAATCATGGATACACTTGAGATGCAGAGGACCCCACAAAGCTCCTCAGTACAAGACATTTAATTATAATTCCTAGTTTTTGTTGTACTTATTATTTTTAGAAGCAAATTCAGCAGCTAAAAGCTAATGTGTGGGTCATGCATGCAAAGCTATAAAATACTTCAAAGTTCACCTACAAGGTTTGGTGAGCAGCCCAAAAAAGGTTTCCTTGTCCAGTCATATACCTTGTAATGTTAGTTTTCTCAAAAGCAGGTGCGCTGTCAGGAATCACACCCCTCCCAGCTCCACACATACACCAACTCTGAATTAGAGCATTTCAGGTGACAATATAAATGCTGGGATCTTATGTTTCTCATTATATTTGTCTGGGACATATCATGGACATACAGGGGCCAGGCCACTGCTGCTGTAAATGTTGTTTTTGCATACAACACAGGTCAGATATTTTAGGATCTCTGTGCTTGGTTCTATTATGATATTGTTTTTCTTCAAATTAAAGGGATATTATTAGTGCATGACATCGGTTTGCAGTTTCTGGGTGGAAGGGATGTTTGGTTTCTGTGGATGCACCCAGTAGAGCTGAATAATGTGGTATTGCACACAGGTATAATAAACAGTTGAAGTTACTCTGGTGGGATGCAATGTGGTTGCCTGAAAATATGCATTTTTAGTTTTTTACTGTTTGATCTCAGGTGCCAGATGCCATCAAGTTTCAGTACAGGAACCCCCCCTCCGGTCTACATCCTGCAGGGACGCGACAGTTGGAGATGGTCTGTAGTGGTGTGCCTGAACACAAACACAGGAAACATCTTACTACAGAGGAGGAGCAGCAGGAGGTAAGGGGAAAACAAGGAACTAAAATGGCTAAAATTAAAGACGCTGTTTGCAACCTTTACACCAATGCCTAGAGGGTGCTATATTTGCAATGTGTTTTATCCCGCTCTTATGACTTTCAGCATGTAATGATGTAATTGCGCCCAAATATGTACATTGTACATGCATTAGCTTTGTTTGTTGTCAGCTAATGATAGTTAACGTTTGCTATCATTGAAGTAATGACAACATGACTTCAAATTGTTGCTTGCTTCTATGGTCCTGTTTTGTTATGTTATGTACCGTCTCTGTTCCCTGTGTGCACGTGCTCTGAGTCAGCGGTGAGCGACAAGCCGGAAAGCCAAACTAATTTTTCAAAACCGACAAGCAAATTTCATTTAACATAGGTGGTAATTGTGAAAAATATAGACACTTGTGTTCTGTTCAACCAGTAATAGCAACATATTTTTACTTTAAGCAAGTTGCAAACAGCCCCCTTGAGGGCAAAAAAATTGTTGATGATAGAAAAATATATTTTTCATGTATTAGCCGCACCAAACTATAAGCCGCAAAAAAATATACTTTGTGAAATGATTTGATTTACACAAAGATTTTCTAAAACAGTCCCTGTAGCACGGCAGTAAAATGGATGATCAAACAAAACAAAAGTCATCGTCATGAACCAACTGGCTGCAAAAGCGAGCTCGCCAACCAGCTAAAAAGTCCACCGTGACGTCTTGGGGAATTTACTGAGGAATTTTTTAAACTGAAGCAATACAAAAAGAATGCCATTATAAGTTAATAATACTAATACAGACACTTGTAAATGACTTGGCATAGTAGTTAATGCTAACTAACCACATTAGCTTGGTTATGATAGCTCATACGAATATGCAAGAAAACTTCTCCAGACACCGCATATGGGCCGGTTTAGTAAGTATAAGTAGTTTTAATTATATTGTAAAACTTACAAACGTTGTTTGGAGTGATGAATGAAGAATCCATACGGGAAACGCTATGAACGGCTACAAGATGGAGCAGCAGATGTACTTCCAGTTGAAAGCTCTAAAACAGAAGGGCAGTGCAGCACCTGCAGTGAGGGAACATGTCCAAAAGATGGCACATAGCACAAACAATAACGTACCATTTCAGTGTCCTTGCTTGTTTTTTCTGGCATTATGGCTGTCAACGAGGAAAAATTCATAATCTAGCCGCACTGTTTTATGAGCCTCAGGGTTTAAAGTGTGGATAAAAAGTAGCGATTTGTAGTCTAGAATTTACGGTAACCGTTAACAATTATTTTGATATCTAGCTTGTATAGTGTGATTTTTATTTTTATTTTATTTATTTTTTTTTTTTTTACTATTTAAAAATATAATTTGAAGGACTAAATTGCAATAATAAACATATGTTTCATGTACCCTAAGATTTTGGGTTCAAATAAAGCCAATATTGACATTTTTTGGTTACCTTTACTTAGAAAAGTATCGAAATACATTTTGGTACCGGTACCAAAATATTGGTAGCAGGACAAACCTACTGTGTTATCATTCTCTTTTTTTCTTTTTTTCTCTCCACAATATAAGGACGCCACATACATTCTGATGTTCATGTCGCATCAGCAAGCTGTTTGACTGCATACAACGTGACAGCTAAGGGAGGAATAGGATTTTGTTTCACTGCCATAGCTGAAACACTATGTGGAGTAATGCCCAGGCAAAGGGCATCACACATTAGATGGTGGGTCATGGCATTTCTCGAACCGCCGTCAAGTATTTATCAACGATGACGCAAAGCTTATCTTGCCACGTTTTAAACTACGACTCCCCGTAAAACAGTAAAAGTTGGAGAGTGTTTAGAAAATTGAAGAGCTCAAGCTCAACTGAAATGCTAGTTGAGTGTAGAATATATGATTGAAACGGTTTGACTATGAAATGGTTTGACTTGTAAAGATCGGTAAACAGTATTAAAACCATAAATGTATGTCCTAACAGTTGAAATCAAAATATATGACTCAAAGATGAAAAAAAGACAAAAGATTTTTGCATTTGGTCCCTTCCGGGGTTGGAAGCGACATCAGTTGGGGCCGTAAAAGACATGTATTTTCCTCTCAGCCAAACTTCTTCAGTGTCAAAGTGTTGTCCAACTTGCCGTTGAAAATGACAGGAATAGGTGTTGCAGAAAAACGGGAAAAATGGGAATTTTTCTGGTATATAAAAATGAATGGAAAATGAATCCGGCCCGCCAGCGTTCAAAATCCGGCCTGCGGAAGTCCCAGGTTAATTTTTTTTTTTAATCTATCCTTTCTGCTCCATTTTCTACCGCTTGTTACTCTCGGGGTGTCCTAGCCGCTCAGGCAAATCATATTGTCTAAAAATGCATTTTCCCATCGATAACGTGACATCATCGCGCATTGTCCTTTACTTCCACAATGTTTTAAAATAATAGAAAAACTGTTAAATAAGAGATTGGATTGATATAGAATACTCGCTGAGAACCAACATGGATACAGAGCTAATATTTCAACTTCGATGGTTTTAATCCAAACTACAGAGGAAACTAACAATGCAATAGATAGTAAACAATGAGCAGCATTGTTGTTGTTGCATCTAACTAAAGCATTTGACACAATCAATCCCAATATTTAAATAAAAAAAATGAGAACACCATGGCATCAGAGGGTTGGTCTTAAACTGGATTAGAAGTTACTGAACCAACAGGAAACTATACGTGAAGATAGGCCATCACACATCTACAACACTAAATATATCCTGTGGTGTATCTCAGGGATTAATACCAGGACCAAAATTGTTCAATATTTATATAAATGACATTTGTAAAGTTTCAAAAGATTTGAAGTTAGTATTATTTACAGATGATACAACAGCGTTTTATTCAGGAGAGAACACACAGAAGATAATACAAATAATAACAGAAGAAATGAACCAATCAAAAAGATGGCTTGACAACAACCGACTATCCCTAAACCTCGCTAAAACTAAATTATTATTCAGTAACAGAAGAAGAGAAAGTCAAACACAAATACAAATAGACGGAATAGAAATTGAAAGATTAAATGAACTCAGTAGTGAGATGGGTTATTAAATGTTGTTTTGATGTCTCAAACAGTGGCTTCAGGATGTCATCGCCCTTCAATGCAGCATCATGCGACACTTGTCAACCAAGCAAAAGACTTCATCCATGTCCCAACCAGCACAGTTGGACTCTGACATGAAAGACATTTGTAAATCATGTAAAATTCCTGAGAATGTGAAAAGTCAGACCTTTTCAGAAAGGACTTATTCATCTGACTCTAAATCCTGCAGTGCACCTGATAACCACCAGGAGACCTCTCCAGCAAGGGACACATTGGTACAGCAATTTGCTTGTAAATGCCGCCTGCCACAATGCCAGAACTGTAGGAAACATAATGGACCTCTACATGAAAAAATGAATCCTCCCAAAGTAAACGGACCTGTCGACTGTAAAACTGAGTGTTGCATACAAGGAGAGCTAAAGCCTGATGCAGCTACTGCCTCTGACCCAGTCAACCACATAGGCCCCCAAACACTCAAGAAGGAGACCAACAGCACTAAAGAAGCTTGCACTCCAGCTCAGTGGTCACATCGTAACCAACAGAACCATAGGACCCAGGAAGAGTGTATCAGCAGTGACGGAAAACTCTCCGATGCTATCCCTATTAGTGCTCGGTCTGAAACACTCCCTAAAGACAGCCAAGAGGAGCACCCAGACACTGCTTTCTCATCACCAACTCCAGGTATGCACTACAGGGTATTAGATGCAAGATGCTCATAAGTTGTTGGATTTGTTCAGGATAAAGTGTTCATTATACAACGTAGAAACAGAAGCATCATATTGAATTTATCACAGCTCTGACATTTAGAGTTTTTTGAAGCATGTCAATGGGGTAATGATATCTCACTTGTATGCGCCCAAGACTTCTGACATGCATTCTAAAATGAGCCGTTGTTCTATTGCAGCGATTCTCAAACTGTGGTACGGCTCCATTTAAAGAATCATTTGACTAAAGTGCAGTGTTTTATTTTCCTGTATTCAAACAATGCTGCTGTTCAAACTGTGTATAATGTTACAGTGGGCAAAATTATGAATATATTTGTTTAGAAAAAAACTGCCTTGTTTTTAATGGATAGTTGGACCTACTACGCTACTGTATTTTAATGTTGCTCCTAGTGGCATTTGGACAGCCATGTTTTTTCTGAGGTGGTACGTGATTGAAAAAGTTTGAGAACCACTGTTCTATTGCAATGCTCATCAGTGTTTATGAAACATTAATAACTCTCTGACTTAAAGGGGTCATATTATGATTGTTTTCTGCATTTAAATCATGTCATTGCGGTCTACATAAAATGTAATGGTGCTTCTTTGGTCAAAATTACACTTAGTCTGTGTCATTTCCTCATTAGCCTTGTTGTAGTTTTAGTGCTTCCATATGGAGTCTGACAGATATAGTACAGGGTTTCCACGGGTCATTAAAAAGCTCATTAAATGGATTTTGCAAAAATTAAGGACTTAAATGGCATTAAAAATCAAGTACTTTGGCTTCCTCCCACCTCCAAAGACATGCACCTGCGGATAGACCCCTCCCACCTCCAAAGACATGCACCTGGGAATAGACCCCTCCCACCTCCAAAGACATGCACCTGGGAATAGACCCCTCCCACCTCCAAAGACATGCACCTGGGAATAGACCCCTCCCACCTCCAAAGACATGCACCTGGGTATAGGTTGATTGGCAACACTAAATGGTCCAGAGTGTGTGAATGTTGCCTGTGTTGATGAGGTGGACACTTGTCCAGGGTGTACACCACCTTCCACCCGAATGCAACTGAGAAAGGCTTCAGCACTCCTCGCAATCCCAAAAGGGATAAGCGGTAGAAATTGGATAGATGGATGGAAGTTTGATTTACAAAGACATTAATAGTTGTTAACACATTTCTGCACTGGTTTGCAGTCAGCCAGGGACTCGTACTCGGGTCCTTCCAATGACAAAGGCTAAAAACAATGCTATACCCTGTGAACGTGCTCAATGCTGTGGTGAAAACGGAAAAAATAATTAATGTCTGTAAACTGTGGAAATACACACTTCAGCAAAAAGTGGCTAACTTTTAGAAAAGCTTGTGTGCAACAAGACCTCCAAACCTTGCTCAATGGACATCAATGGGGGAAATCACACACGTCATTGGTTTAATCACAAGTTGGCAGTTAAAGGCAGGCAGCAATTAACCCTGCCAAATTTCTTTGGTGAGACCAACAGCAACTTATGCTGTCACTACCACAATTGTCAGCTGCTGCTACCACTACAGAAAAATACATGAATAAATAAAAAAGTCAAATTGAACAGTCTTGTCAGCCAATTCTAATTCATGAGAGAATAACAGTTATTGTAAAGTTTTCAACAATTGAACATTATCATTGTTAGATGCTTACAATGTTGCTTCTACAGACAGTTGTAAGCTTTTGACTAGATATGACTATCTGCAATAGGACATTGCCATTACATTTGTTTTAAGTGGCATGAAAAGAGCTTTAAATTAAATTGGCGAATACCTGAAAAAAATCCCCTGTATAAGTTAGAACCATACATTAGTTTATATTAAAAATGGCAACAGCAGAGGATACATGTGCATCCATGTGTATGAGCCAGTTTGCCCCATAACAAGAGTACAGAGGAAAATAAAGTACTTATTGACTTCAACTTCAGATTACAATGGCGGACTCGCACATATGTGAAGATATCCACTGACGTAACATTTTGGGAAAACATCAAAAGCTGGGCAAATTGCTCGCTTGGAGGAAGTATGGAAGAAAGCAAGATTGTTTTAAAAAGATCTCATGGTTTGAGTTTTTATTTTTTTAATCTTATGAGCATTCTAAATACACAACAGGTAAGACAAGACCCTTTAAAGTCCACCAGCATTTACGTCATGTTAAAGTCCGCATTTTATGACTAATTCATTTGATAATGAGATGGTTTATAATAATGATACCAAGTTAAGAGGGTGTAGGAATTCAACAACAACTTTTGTGACTAACTTCTGCTCTCCAGACACAACCAATGGGTGCTTGCAGAAAGTTCCAATGATTTTGAAGTTTCACTGATGAATCAGAGCTTGGACTATTATGTTAAAGATTTGAAGGATGGGAATTGTTGAACATTTTTGCAGCCACAACCTCTGTAAAATATGTGTTAATTAAGTTTTAGTGTAAAATATGACTTCCTTTGTCTGGTTTGCAGACACAAAGGCCGGCCCTGAGCGGACAGGCACACTGCTGCCCAGTACACTCTCCACCATCACCAACTGCTTTAAAGACCAACTGGATGATAAAGGGGGTAGGTGCATCAATATGACATACCGTGGTCACCTAACCCTCTGTATATTTGCTAAAATGGGTGTTTGGAAAAAGTAAGCTTTTTTGAATTCATGTTTTCACAAAAGTTGAATCATATTTAATTTGTCATACTTAAGGAATAATATCTAAACTACAGTTGTTTAGCACCATAACTCCTGTTTGCTAAGGCGGAGTTCACAGTGGTAGTTAATTATGATCGAGACCAAACATAAAGATTGTCATGGGATCAAAGCCTGCACAGTTAAAAAAAACAAAGCAAATACAGTAAGTACATGTTTGGGCAGTTTTTGTGAATTATGTGACGAAACTCAAGTATTCCAAAACACAATGCTGTCTGTTGGGTTGAATATTTTGCTTATTTTTATATTGTGGTACATTTACCTGCCCAGATTTCACATAACACTTGTAAATTATACTTTTTAAAGATGGCTGTTGCTGTGCACTGACTCATGAACACCACAAAGACAGCCCTGATGCTTGAAGAAATTACAAATCTGACCAGAAAGTATTCTTACAATTTAACAGACGTATAGCCTAACCTAACATCCACTGTAATGATACAAAGTACAATAGCGTATCTAGTCAATACTAATATGATTATATTGATATTTATCGTCACAAAATCTTTTATCCTTTTTTAAAAATTATTTTTTCATATTATGTTTATAAAGTCAGTAAATACGTCCCTGGACACATGAGAACTTTGATTATGACCATTGTATGATCCTTGAACTACTTGGTATCTGATGGATACCTACATTTGTGGTATCATCAAACACTAATGTAAAGTATCAAAGAAGAGAAGAATAAGTGATTATTAACAGAAGTGTAAATAGAACATGTTAAAAGAGAAAGTAAGCTGTAAAAGCAACAAGTAGATTAATCAATTTTTACAGTTTGTCCTTCATAATGTAGACAATATAATAGGTAGATAAATGACACAATATGTTACTGCACAATATGTTGTTTTGTTCAAATAAAGCCAATAGTGCCATTTTTTGTGGTCCCATTCATTTAGAAAAGTATCGAAATACATTTTGGTGCCGGTACTAAAATATCGGTATCGGGACAACTTTACTACCAACACATAACACGAGTTTAATGATTATTTCAGGAGCAAAATGTTTTTTATCCACAAACTCAAAAATGATTCGAACGAAAAATGCCAGCAGAATATTTTAGTATACCTTTTATCCTAGGAGTTGAATCTTTGCAGACACATGAATATGAAGTCTAAGAGAAAACGTTAAGATAGAAAAAAATATTTTTATGATTCAATTAGTGGGTGTGTTTATTCTGCAATATAGTACAGTCACAAATACTTTTTTTTTAAGTGCTTGCAAGTCTGCTTTCAGGGCAGGATTTCTGGTGAGCTGCCACAGATAGTGAAACTAAAGACGCTGCTCCTGCTCCATGCTGAGTTTCAAGTTCTATGTAGTGTTAGTCCTATTTCTATATTTTATCCTTTTGGGCTTCACTTCCAGCCGTGTAGGTGGAAAGAGGACATTAATTACGTTGTGACAAGCCTCACTTTTGCGATGGTGGAACGGGAGGTCAAGCATCCAGGGAAACAAACATTTGGACAAATGTTCACAAACAGACGCACACAGTTCATGGTCAATAAAGGTGGATTGATCCGTGCAGGATAATACCAAGCACCACTGCTTCTCTACTGTTTACTACTGCGCTAACTTCTAACAGTTTGATCAAGGTAAAAATGCTAACAGCTGATGACCGTGATGGAACTTCAATGATTTGCGATCACGATCATATAATTGCCCAGCCCTACTCTGCTCCAACACTCATTTTTGTTGTTCATCCTGCCTATATTCAGGTTCAAAAAGTTATGCTTGCAAATCATCATATGTCCAAATATATTTATCTTTTGTGAAGTCTGCCATGATCAGCAAACAGACAGGTTTGTTGACAGAAGTAGGAAGTGCATTGCTATGGGCACTAAAAAATGCAGCCAGCACTTTTTATATCTCTGCTGTAGGCCCAGACCTGAAAACCACCTGTCTTTTTCAGACTGTTTATCAGGGGAAAAATTGAAATGGAGAAATGTCAAATGTGTGCGCTCATGTGTTTGCTGTAGATATCGAGTTGGACAAGTTGGATGCAGAGATGATCAAACTGCTTGCATGGCAGAGGATCCAACAGCTATTCCCATTCAAAGACCCTGACACTCGTCCTACAGTTGCCAGTAATGCTTCCAAAACCCCCACGTCCCTCCCTGACTGTAACTTCAACATTGCTATTCATTCTAATTTCATTATGTTGGATTTCACCTAAATCTTCCAAAGTTTCACCTTTTTTTTTTTTTAGATCAGAAAAAGTTGCAGGCCAGAGCAATCTTCTACCCATTGACAGGAAAAGGGAAATCTGTCAGCATGTGCTATAGGACATTATACATAGGATCTGGTAAGACATTATGATGTGTACTCATCTACCTTTTCTATTTCTCTATAGTTGTCAATTGGTTGGAAATGCCAAATGTTTATGCTAATTACTTCATAAGCCATGTTTTCACCATGTACTTCAGCAGTTGATGAACAGTTCAGCGCATCATTGGAAAGCTTTCAAGCTACCTGTAGCTTGTGTCTTGCCAGAGGGTTCTAGAATCTACGTAGCATGACATGTGGCACTTTATTATGCACTGATATCAAGCAGCTGTTACACACAGGTCAAACACTTGACTTTTGAACAGTTTTTTCACCTAAACAATGGAAACCGACTTGCAGGTTCTATCCATCCATTTTCTACCGCTTGTCCTTTTTCAAAAAAGAGACTAGCAACTGGGAATCTGTTCTCACATTCACTTAAAATAGTTGTTGTAAAGACTTTGCTGGTTTACAAACATCACACGTCCAAGCCACAAAAATGTATCTGATGCAACAATGGCCAGCCCCACCAATCTATTGCGTGACAACTGCTGTTTTTAGGATGCAAGTCTAGGCATTACGTCAACCTCATTGAGACCAGGCAAGAAACATGATGTTGCTATGTTATAATCCCCACACTGTGCAGCAATGAAAACCTGTCACTGCCTCTGTGTGCGAGTGTACTTGAGATTCACTTGAAAATGAGGCTTTTTCGCTGTTGCAAGTGTTTTTATTATAATGTATTTGTTTTCGATATGCAGACTGAAATCATGGCAATCTCAAGTAGACAATAAAGTAAAGCTCAAATGAAACCCTTTCAAACAGAAAGATCACACAATTCACCTTTCTCTTGAACAGTACTCATGTAACATGGAATTAAAATTTGGCCATGCAAAATGTTTAAAAATGTTGAGCCAGAATGATTGCAGCATGTTTTATGTCCATGATGCTACATGCATACATTGCTACAACAATTAACTGATCATATCATCTCAATTATGATTAAAAAAGTTTCTACCAACTTAAAATAGTGAATAAATAGTAAAGATACAGAGGTTTGCATTATTCATCTCAGTTTTGTCTTCAATCAATAGTTAAAAAATTAAAGGTGACAAAGGAGTTAGGGAAATGAGTTTGCTCTCAAAATGTAGGTGTGATGTATAATAAGGGATCCATACCAATAAGAGGCAGAACACATGCTATTTTCCAAGATGTAGATGAAAACTTTTATTGTTTTGTTTTTAAAACAAAATGCAAATTTTGGATGCTAACTTTGTGTTTTTCTTCTGACAAAAAATCGTACTCAGGTTTTTGGGGTTGAAATGAACTATGGAAATAAATCTTAGAAAAATGAGTAGCTGTCTCCAAGCTGCAGCAGCATACCTGCATGCCAAGAGAGCCAGGTGGAGAATTGATGAAGAAATTTAAGAAAATCCTATTTTCAAATATTCTGTTGTGTGTATCTGACAGACGATCACATCACATGACTAATTTATATCCTCAGCGTGTTTGTATTGTACAATAACACAGAGACACATCAAAGTGTTTGTATGGAATATTCTTACAAAATGTGTGTAAATGTGTTGTATATAAATTGTGTAGTATTGCAACGTATTTCTTAAATGTGTGTTTACATTGCTGCAGCCCAATCAATCATGTTGATTCTGCAGCTCCATTTGTCTGATGAGAAAATACTGAAATGTTATTGACAGCTGCTTGTTGTGTGAACGCAAAACTAAATAGAACACCAAAACAGGAACTCAAGGTTTTTGGACAATTTTTAGAAAAACAGCTCATGTGATCATCCAGCTTTTTGTGTGTTGTAGCTCTTTATAACTATTTGTATGTACTTTTAATACTAAGTGACATTGTTCACTATTTGGCATAGTTGCTAATGCAAAACCGTTTCACCTGTTTTGAAGGTGCTGATATGGACGTGTGCCTTCCAAACTATGGTCATTGCAACTACATATCGGGGAAACATGCTTGTATATTCTTTGACGAGGTAAGGTTGTGGCAAGCAATGAAATTATTGTGCTTTATGTATTGGTTGATAAAAGTGCCTTGACTGGCCTGTTCGTAGAACACCAAACATTATGAGCTGCTAAACTACAGCGAGCATGGGTCCACAGTCGACAACGTTCTCTACTCTTGTGACTTCTCTGAAAAAACTTCACCATCTCCACCCAGTGGCTTGGTAACTAAAGTCCAAGGCATCATCAGTAAGTACATATAATAATATCACTAAATGCTTTTTTCTGGAGGACTGTAACATGAATAAGAGTGATGGTGCACTAGTTGCTATGGTGCGTTGTGTGGAGGCGGTTGTCAGAAACTCTCCGGTTCCGTCACTAAAGTTCCATTAAACATATCTGTTTAGTCTGCTGACCTTTGCAGTAACATATTGTGTCATTTATACACCTATTATTTTCTACATATTATGAGGGACAAACTGTAAAAATGATTATTAATCTGCTTGTTCATTTGCTGTTAATATATTTCTTATTTTCTGTTTTAACATGTTCTATCTACACTTCTGTCAAAACGTAATCATTTCTTATTCTTCTCTTCTTTGATACTTGACATTAGTTTTGGATGATACCACACATTTGGCCATCAATCCGATACCAAGTAGTTACAGGATGATACATTAGTCATATTCAAAGTCCTCATGTGTCCAGGAACGTATTTCCTGACTTTATAAACATAATATAAATAAAACAAAAGAAGATTTTTTCATGTTAAAAATATCGATGTAATCATAGTAGTATCGACTAAATACACTATTGTACGTGGTATCATTACAGTGGATGTTAGGTGTGGATCCACCCAGGGTTTTTGTTTATATTGTAGCGTCCTGGAAGAGACCAGTCTACATGTGCTTTGTGGAGTGGGAGAAGGCATTGGACCGTGTCCCTCTGGGAGTCCTGTGGGGAGTGCTCAGAGAGTATGGGGTACTGGACTGTCTTATTGTGGCGGTCCGCTCCCTGTATGATCAGTGTCAGAGCTTGGTCCGCATTGCCGGCAGTAAGTCGGACACGTTTCCAGTGAGGGTTGGACTCCACCAAGGCCACCCTTTGTCACCCATTCTGTTCAGAACTTTTATGGACAGAATTTCTAGGTGCAGTCAAGGCGTTGAGAGGATCTGGTTTGGTGGCTGCAGGATTAGGTCTCTGCTTTTTGCAGATGATGTGGTCCTGATGGCTTCATCTGACCGGGATCTTCAGCTCTCACTGGATCGGTTCGCAGCCGAGTGTGAAGCGACTGGGATGAGAATCAACACCTCCAAGTCCGAGTCCATGGTTCTCACCCGGAAAAGGGTGGAGTGCCATCTCCGGGTTGGGGAGGAGACCCTGCCCCAAGTGGAGGAGTTCAAGTACCTCAGAGTCTTGTTCACGAGTGAGGGAAGAGTGGATGGTGAGATCGACAGGCGGATTGGTGCGGCGTCTTCAGTAATGCGGACGTTGTATCGATCCGTTGTGATGAAGAAGGAGCTGAGCCAGAAGGCAAAGCTCTCAATTTACCGGTCGGTCTACGTTCCCATCCTCACCTATGGTCATGAGCTTTGGGTCATGACCGAAAGGACAAGATCACGGGTACAAGCGGCCCAAATGAGTTTCCTCCGCCGTGTGGCGGGTCTCTCCCTTAGAGATAGGGTGAGAAGCTCTGTCATCCGGGAGGAACTCAAAGTAAAGCCGCTGCTCCTCCACATGGAGAGGAGCCAAATGAGGTGGTTCAGGCATCTGGTCAGGATGCCACCTGAACGCCTCCCTAGGGAGGTGTTTAGGGCACGTCCGACCGGTAGGAGGCCACGGGGAAGACCCAGGAGACGTTGGGAAGACTATGTCTCCCGGCTGGCCTGGGAACACCTCGGGAGGAGCTGCACCAAGTGGCTGGGGAGAGGGAAGTCTGGGCTTCCTTGCTTAGGCTGCTGCCCCCGCGACCCCACCTCGGATAAGTGGAAGAAGATGGATGGATGGACGTCCCAGAAGAGTTGGTGCTGAAGGGAATTCTGGGAATTAGTTCTGTAGTGTTTATGTTGTGTTGTGGTGAAAATATTCTTCCAAAATGTGTTTGTCATTGTTTTAGTGTGGTTTCACCATATAGCACATATTTATGGCAGTGTTGGCATTGTTCATATGGCCACCCTTAGTGTGTTGAGTAAGTATGCCCTTCATTCGCTGGTGTGCAGTGTGTACAAAGTCAAGATGATTGCGTCATTAATTGGGCACAATGAAATCTTGGCTAGGCTTTGTTATTAATAGACTATATGATTTTTTACTTCAATGTTAAGTATAAACGGAGCAAAATCGTCACAAATCAATAAGAAAATAATAAGAGTGATTCTTCTAAAATGATTTTAAAGTTTGAACATTGCCATCAATGCCCTGAAGCACCTATGCTTGGCAGTGATGTGGTACTGATGAAGGGAAAGCTGAGCATAAAAGCAGTATCTCAGAAAATTAGAATATTAGTTACGACTAGAACCAAAAAATATTTTTTACAAATGTGGGCCAACTGAAAAGTATGAACATGGAAAGTTTCAGCATGTACGGCAATCAATACTTAGTTGCAGCTCCTTTTGCCTGAATTGCTGCAGCAATACATGGAGTCCAGCAGTCTGTTGCACCCTCAGGTGTTATGAGAGCCCAGCTTGCTTTAATAGTGGCCTTCAGCTCTTCAGCATTGTTGGCTCTGGCATCTGGCATCTTCCGCTTCACAATACCACATAGCTTTTCTATGGGGTTAAGGTCAGGTGAGTTTGCAGGCCAATCAAGAACAGGGATACCATGGTCCTTAAAGCAGGTACTGGTAGATTTGGCACTGTGTGCAGGTGCCAAGTCATGTTGGAAAATGAAATCTTCACCTCCATAAAATTGGTCGGCGGCAGGCAGCATAAAGTGTCGTAAAACTTCCTGGTAGACTGCTGCATTGACCCTAGACCTCAGGAAACACAGTGGACCAACACCAGCAGATGACATGGCACCCCAGACCATTACCCATTGTGGACATTTGACACTGGACTTCAGGCAACGTGGATTCTGTGCCTCTCCTGTCTTCCTCCAGACTCTGGGACCTTGATTTCCAAAGGAGCTACAAAATTTACTTTCATCTGAAAACATAACTTTGGACCACTCAGCAGCAGTCCAGTCCTTTTTGTCTTGAGCCCAGGCGAGACGCTTTTGACGTTGTCTCTTATTCAAGAGTGGCTTTACGCAAAGAATGCGACAGCTGAAGCCCATATCTTGCATACCTCGGTGCATGGTGGTTCTTGAAGCACTGACTCCAGCTGCAGTCCACTCTTTGTGGATCTCCCCCACATTTTTGAATTCGGTTTTGTTTGAGAATCCTCTCCAGGGCGCGGTTATCCCTCTTGCTTGTACACTTTTTTCTACCAAATCTTTGTCTTCCCTTGGCCTCTCTATTAATGTGTTTGGACACAGAGCTCTGGGAACATCCAACCTCTTTGGCAATGACCTTTTGTGTCTTGCTCTCCTTCTTTAAAGTATCAATGGTCATCTTTTGGACAGTTGTCAAGTCAGCAGTCTTCCCCATGGTTGTGTGTCATACAGAATCAAAACGAGAGACCATTTAAAGGCTTTTCCAGGTGTTTTGAGTTAGTTAGCTAATTAGAGTGTGGCACCAGGTGTCTTCAATATCTGACCTTTTCACCATATTCTAATTTTCTGAGATGTTGAATTTAGGGTTTTCATTGGTTGTCAGCTATAATCATCTCCTTTTTGGCAAAAAACCCTTGAAATGTATCAGTCTGTTTGGAATGAATGTATACATTCTACAAGTTTGACTTTCTAAATGGAATTAATGAAATAAATCCACTTTTTCATGATATTCTAATAATATGACCAGCAACGAGCTTCATCAAAAATGAAGCGAGACAGCACCAAAATCAGACATCAACATTACAGACTCAGATGTAATAAAAGAGCACAGAGACCCATTTCAAAGAAGAGTTTGCTTCATGACAAAAGTCTTTATAGTGTGTATTGCAGATAGATTGCTGCATATAATCATTGTGTTGACGAAAATACAAGTAAGTTACTATAGTTGGTATTAAAAGATGTATCTGTGTATGAAATATGAATACATGACTTTTAGAATAGAAAAAGAAATGCATTAGAAGTAGATGTATTCTATATCAATACAAGTCACACATCAGATTAAGGTCACAAGTTGGTGAACATTGCAGCAAAGCTCTCCAAAGAGAAAAAGGCCAAGGCTCTTGCTCATTTAGTGTTATGGTGAATTGTATGTTTGCTGTGGAAGGCCGTTTTTTGAAAATACTGCCTCCATTAGAGGGTTGAGGAAGCGAGCTGGAGGGATTATGTCTTGCAGCCTCCATGTTTTTGCAGTGGAAGTGGAAAAGATGACCACGGCTGTCCTCACAAAAGAAAGTATAGACTTCCTGTACTACTGTGCAGCTGTTTAGGTGGACAGCAGCCTTCCCCAAGAGGCTCAATTCCACCTTACAAAAGAAACACATTTACCATGGTTTGAGCGTACACCAAGTTTTGGGAATAAATTGAGGCAATTCTTTATTTGTATCTTTAAATTTACTCTGTGAATGGTTAAAGGCACTTTTTCCTACTCGTCTCTGCATCCTGGTGGCTCATTCCCAACAGATCATGACATGTTTGGCCCCATGGTGCAGTCCTCATGTATTCATTGTTGGGCCACTCTACTCCTGAATGATCCACAGGACAAGTGTGGGCTAAGCAAGATGCTGGAAGTGTTCATTTCCACTAAGACTGCTGTGCTGTGTGCAGGTCGTAGCAGAAAAAAGGTGGACGGCCAGGCTCCCAGGTCTGTTCTCCCAGCTGGCGGGGTGATGAGCAGCCACCCACAGGGCGGAGTGGATCAGTGGTGCAGCTGCAAGGCCAGCAGCTCCAGCCTGATTGGCAGCAGTGGAGCAGGCTGGGAGGGAACGGCCATGCTCCACCACGGCAGCTACATCAAACTCGGCTGCCTGCAGTTTGTCTTCAGCATCACAGAGTTTGCAAGTAAGCAGCCCAAGGAGGAAGAGGCAGCGAGCACTATGCCTCCGCAGGAAATGGTGACACTCCTCTCCAGCGCTGCACCGTAACTGAAACGTCATGAAGGGAAGGAAACACACTAGTTTTTCATAGGTCATTGTTAATATCTACTATGGTTTATATCTCTGCATGAAGTATTAATGACAATCTCTTTTATTTTCAAATGACTGACATCAGCTGTCTGTTCACTTTGAGCAAATATTTTCATTCTAATAGCCTGTGTTCATGGTTATACTACGTATTCTTGTCCGTTTAACACAAATGTCGCATATTGTACTTTTGACTTGTATGCATTTTTATTTTTGCTGCTTTTGCACCACCGGTAGCTCTATTTCTATAACATACTGTACATGATGCTCATAAACCATGTATATATTCTGTAAATGTGTATAATTCCTCTCAATTGGAGAAATATTGCATTTTGTGTAGATTTGTCATGGGGAGGCGGGGGGGGGGGGGGGGGTCATGGAATTTGTGATACCGTGTAGAGTACCAGATATTTTGTGATAAAACTTGTTAAGTCTGTCCCATGCCGCTGTAGCTTCATCTTTAAATAGCGTACGCTTTAGCATCTTGTATTTGTCTGTACCTGCTCGGCTCTTCTGGAAATACAGAAAGCTTTTCTAAGACTACATCGCCCTCTTTTCAACATTCCTTTGCAGATCAGAGAGTGGTTGAAGGTGCATCACAGTTGACACTAAACCAGTCTTAGTACAGTTTGTCTGGGCAAGTGGGAACCCAAAATGGACAACAGGTAACAGCCATCACCAAGCTGTAGTCCACCCACTGAAAGTGATGGCTCTAACCAGACTGTAGCTTGCTTGATGTGTGTGTCACTTTAAGACAAAAACCATGTGGCAGACATACCTGCTTTTTATCAGGAAGTGTGGAAAACTTTGACTATATACACAGAAGACCTATGTCTCTCATAATGTTCACAAGTTTGTCTAAATCTGTGTTAGTGAGCATTTCTTCTCTGCCAAGATAACCCATCACACCTCCCAGGTGTGGAATATCGCACAGGTGTGCTTTAGGCTGCCACAATAAAAGGCCACTGTGAAATGTGCAGTTTTATCACACAGCACAATGCCGCACGTCACAAGTTTTGGCATGCTGACTGCAGGAATGTCCACCAGAGCTGTTGCCCATGAATTCAATGTTCATTTCTCTAGCATAAGGCTGTCTCCAAAGGTGTTTCAGAGAATTTGTCAGTACATCCAACCGGCTTCCACATCCAGCAGGTGCACCTCAATGATCATTTGAGACCAGCCACCCAGACAGCTGCTGCAACAATTGGGGGGTCTTAACCTGACTGCTATTCATCGTCGTAGTAACCAACCTTAGTGGGCAAATGCTCACATTCGATGTCCTAACGCACACCTGTGCAATAATCACGCAGCATCTTGATATGCCACACCTGTGAGGTGGGGTGGATTGTCTTCGCAAAGAAGAAATGCTCACTGACACAGATTTACACTGACTTGTGAACAATAATTGAGATGAATAGGTCTTAGTATAAGTTTCAGATCTTCAAGTTCAACTCATGAAAAATGGGAGAAAAAATAGAAGTGTTGTGTTTATATTTTGTTCAGTAAATTATACATTTTTTTCAATATCTGACTGTTCAATAGTTTGTCATCAAGCCCAGTAAGCTGTTGATGAATCCCCAATTTTAGCAGTTGTGCTTCATTATTAACACATGCATCAAAATCTAGCTTTGGTTGAAAATGTTTACCAGACTTGTGTTATGTGTCACATGACACAGGTGTCATTACAACGTGATGCTCACCTCAATGTTTGTCTAGTTTGCAGGTCCTTCATGTTGCCGTCTCCATCAAAAGTGTACGTCCACTCGTAAAGAACGTGAGGTCATGGCTGTCTTGACTTTACAATCATTTCTACAAGTCTTATGTTTTGGTGATGTAGTGATTGGAGCACATACTTGTTGCTCACAAAAACATTCATGAAGTTTGCTTCTTTTATGAATTTATTATGGCTCTATTGAAAATGTGAGCAAACTTTTGGTAGTCATCCACAAGCTTCTGTGCACATTTTTCACCACTAAATTGCTGCAGTTCAGCTAAATGTGTTGCTTTTCTGACATGGACTTGTTTCTTCAGCATTGTCCACACCTTTAAGTCAGGACTTTGGAAGGCCATTCTAAAACCTTCATTCTAGTCTGATTTAGCCATTCCTTGACCACTTTTGAGGTGTGTTTTGGGGTCATTGTCCTGTTGGAACACCCAACTGTGCCCAAGACCCAACCTCCCCCCTGATGATTTTAGCTTGTCCTGAACAATTTGGAGCTAATCCTCCTTTTTCTTTGTCCCATTTAAAGCAGCAGTTCCATTGGCAGCAAAACAGGCCCAGAGCATAATACTACCACCACTATGCTTGACAGTAGGTGTGGTGTTCTTGGGATTAAAGGCCTCACCTTTTCTCCTCCAAACATATTGCTGGGTATTGTGGCCAAACAGCTCCATTTTTGTTTCATCTGACAACAGAACTTTCCTCCAGAAGGTCTTATCTTTGTCCAAGTGATGTCAGATGGAACAAAAATGGAGCTGTTTGACCACAACAGTGTGTATTACACAACATCAATGTTACGGATGGTAAGTAAGTTCATACAATCATCAACACAAAATGTGTTGGCTTGATCTTGTATTCAGTGAATGTTCTCGCATGAGTTCTCTGATTTCTGAAATTCTATTGCTCCATTGTCCTAAAAGTAGACCGTATCAGCTAAACAAAATATGGATCCCCTTCCTAAAAACATGGATACAAACTAATTATCCATCCTGGTAGCTGTTGACAGTTTTAATTCTTTGTGAGTTTGCGTCCCTGACATGCACTCAACGACTGTTGCTTCCACACGACAGATGGACGAGATGCTGGACATTTACTGACTGACGTTACATGGAGGTTCTTCTTTCTCTATGATCCAACTAATACAACTTTTTGATTGTCAATTTGTCAGCAATATAGAATAAGCGGTAGGAAATGGATGGATGGATGGATAGACTCACTGATGCTGATGATTCCAAGTCCATCACTAAGTTCTCTGATCTACACAGCAGGACCTGGAGTCTGGCAGATGTGACCTGTGACGTCATCATTGGACCAAAACCACCAGCTGAGAGCCCTGAAAAACAACAGCAGCCTCGACGTTTGGTTCCATAATCTTCTTGTGGTTATTTGTCGCTATTGTCAAATGTGTAGCGTGCTATATAGATATCAATTATTATTAGATGTATATTTAGAAAACTAAGTGTGTGTTGTGGTTGTGCGGTACCATTACTAGTATAGTATTATGGGACTCTGAAAAGTTGTAATGGCCATTGGGGTCCATGGATGTGTGTGTGTATCTATATAATAATAATAATAATGAAATTTAACTTGTGCTCAGCTGGGAAAAGAAGTGTATAAAAATATATATATACTTACTATGACATCCATGTACCTAATACTATGAACTTAATTTGGTGATAACAGCATCCGGTAGTATCAGACCGGGCAGAAGCGGAAATTAACGTCAGACATCACCTGGAGCACCTGTCAGCCACAGCCTTTTTGCTATGGAGCTACTTCATAGAAGGGACTACCATATCTGCTGAATCCCTTTGACCCTCCCCTGTAGCGTCCCAGAAGAGTCAGTGTTGCAAGGGATTCTGGGTATTTGTTGTGTTACGGTGCAGATGTTCTCCCCAAATGTGTTTGTCATTTTTGTTTGGTGTGGGTTCACAGTGTGGTGCATATTTGTAACAGTGTTAAAGTTGTTTATACAACCACCCTCAGTGTGACCTGTATGGCTGTTGATCAAGTATGGTTTGCAGTCACTTTTGTGATTCTACAGTAGTGATGGGATCAGCAGTTCTTTTGACTGCACTGAATCACTAGAATAAGTTCCTTAAATTGATTCGTTTAAAACATTTGTTCACCGAATCACTTGTGCAGCATCAGTTCTGTGTGCAGGTCGGCCAATCATGAGTCAGTCAGAAACAGCTTCCCCAGCGGCAGATCTCGCTGTGTGTCAGTCGGCCAACGACACAAGCCCTCAGCACCCAATGAACGACGCGCCTCAATGTGACGTCATCCTCCGCGACACACTCACTTCTCTGTGTCAGCAGGTTCATGAATCACGAGTCCTGATTCTGAATGAGTGAGTGAGTGCAGCGCCAACCTGAATCATGTCTTCAGCGACTAGCAGTCACTTCTTGTAGGTTGGTGAAGCCAGCCTGAATCACTCAGCTACAGTTCTGTGGGCCAGAGGTCAATCACTCTCTGCAAAAACTAATATTACATTAAGAAACCCTTAACAAATGCCAACATAAACACTAAATGTTCTGTAGCAAAGAAAATGTCAACTTAAATATGCAAACAAAAAGAAAATAAATACCTTCAAAATAGAACAAATAAATTAAGAGCCAGAAATGCCAACATAAAAACCAAATTTTCTGTAGCCTACCTTTAAAAATACAACACAGAAAAAATCAACTTAAATGTGCAAACAAAAAGAAAATAAATAGGCTACCTTACATAAAACAAAACAAATATTAAACCAAGTGCCAGAAATGTTAATATAAAAGCTAAAAATAATCCACTTTTGGCACAGCAGCGGATTCACAACAATTTGATACCACTAAATATTGTCCTCACCAGGTTAGTAGCGACACCACTAGTACTACTAGCCCCGCCCATCAGTATCAACACCACTAGTACTACTAGCCCCGCCCATCAGTATCAACACCACTACTACTACTAGCCCCGCCCATCAGTATCAACACCACTAGTACTACTAGCCCCGCCCATCAGTATCAACACCACTAGTACTACTAGCCCCGCCCATCAGTATCAACACCACTAGTACTACTAGCCCCGCCCATCAGTATCAACACCACTAGTACTACTAGCCCCGCCCATCAGTATCAACACCACTAGTACTACTAGCCCCGCCCACCAGTATGGACACCACTATATATAGTCCTACTAGCCCCGCCCATCAGCCAGAGAGAAGAGGGTCCAAGGGTCCAGGTGACTAGTGACACACAGGCGGCCATGATGGAGGTGTATGAGTGCATCGTGGTGGGCGCCGGCGTGCAAGGATCCTTCACTGCTTACCAGCTGGCCAAAAGGAAGAAGAAATGTCTTCTTCTTGAGCAGGTGTGACACTCTCTGCAAACACTGCAACTTGACACTCTCTCTCTCTCTCTCTCTCTCTCTCTCTCTCTCTCTCTCTCTCTCTCTCTCTCTCTCTCTCTCTGGCCACTTCTGCCTGCGAGAAAAGAAGCAGAACTAAGGTGAAAGTCAACATCCGGCCATTAAAGAAAAATAGATTGACTTGTAAATGTGTGCTTTGTACTCACACTTCATGTCACTAACTTAGCTGCTGTACTACTGACTGTTACGTCATAGGCGTACTACTGACTGTTACGTCATAGGAGTACTAGTGACTGTTACGTCATAGGCGTACTAGTGACTGTTACGTCATAGGCGTACTACTGACTGTTACGTCATCAGTGTACTAGTGACTGTTACGTCATCGGTGTACTAGTGACCATGTTATGTCATAGGCGTACTAGTGACTGTTACGTCACAAGTGTACTAGTGACTGTTACGTCATCGGTGTACTAGTGACCATGTTACGTCATAGGCGTACTAGTGACTGTTACGTCACAAGTGTACTAGTGACTGTTACGTCATCGGTGTACTAGTGACCATGTTACGCCATAGGCGTACTAGTGACTGTAAAGCGCTATATAAATATAATTCACTTCACTTTACGTCATCGGTGTACTAGTGACCATGTTACGTCATAGGTGTACTAGTGACTGTTATGTCACAAGTGTACTAGTGACTGTTACGTCATCAGTGTACTAGTGACTGTTATGTCATCAGTGTACTAGTGACCATGTTACGTCATAGGTGTACTAGTGACTGTTATGTCACAACTGTACTAGTGACTGTTACGTCATCAGTGTACTAGTGACTGTTACGTCATCAGTGTACTAGTGACCATGTTACGTCATAGGCGTACTTGTGACTGTTACGTCACAAGTGTACTAGTGACTGTTACGTCATCAGTGTACTAGTGACCATGTTACGTCATCAGTGTACTAGTGACCATGTTACGTCATAGGCGTACTAGTGACTGTTACGTCACAAGTGTACTAGTGACTGTTACGTCATCGGTGTACTAGTGACCATGTTACGTCATCGGTGTACTAGTGGCCATGTTACGTCATAGGCGTACTAGTGACTGTTACGTCACAAGTGTAGTAGTGACTGTTACGTCATCGGTGTACTAGTGACCATGTTACGTCATAGGCGTACTAGTGACTGTTACGTCACAAGTGTACTAGTGACTGTTACGTCACAAGTGTACTATTGACTGTTACGTCATCGGTGTACTAGTGACCATGTTACATCATAGGCGTACTAGTGACTGTTACGTCACAAGTGTACTAGTGACTGTTACGTCATCGATGGACTAGTGACTGTTACGTCATTGGTGTACTAGTGACCATGTTACGTCACAAGTGTACTAGTGACTGTTACGTCACAAGTGTACTAGTGACTGTTACGTCATCAGTGTACTAGTGACTGTTACGTCATCGGTGTACTAGTGACCATGTTACGTCATAGGCGTACTAGTGACTGTTACGTCGCAAGTGTACTAGTGACTGTTACGTCATCGATGGACTAGTGACTGTTGCGTCATCGGTGTACTAGTGACCATGTTACGTCATAGGCGTGCTAGTGACTGTTACGTCACAAGTGTACTATTGACTGTTACGTCATCGGTGTACTAGTGACCATGTTACGTCACAAGTGTACTAGTGACTGTTACGTCACAAGTGTACTAGTGACTGTTACGTCATCAGTGTACTAGTGACTGTTACGTCATCGGTGTACTAGTGACCATGTTACATCATAGGCGTACTAGTGACTGTTACGTCACAAGTGTACTAGTGACTGTTACGTCATCGATGGACTAGTGACTGTTACGTCATTGGTGTACTAGTGACCATGTTACGTCATAGGCGTGCTAGTGACTGTTACGTCACAAGTGTACTAGTGACTGTTACGTCACAAGTGTACTACTGACTGTTACGTCACAAGCGTACTACTGACTGTTACGTCATCGGTGTACTAGTGACCATGTTACATAACTGCTCCTTGGCGACCAAATAGAAACATGTTCAAATGACATTGACATCATTTACGTTAAGCAAAATAAAAGATTCTCATCCCAGGCAACATTTTGCCTGCAGGTTGGAACTTATTTCAAGCGCACATGCCAGAGCTCTTAAAGGGGCAGTACACTTACTTGAAAAATAACACCTGCCTGTCGTTCACATGCCAGAGCTCTTAAAGGGGCAGTACACTTACTTGAAAAATAACACCTGCCTGTCGTTCACATGCCAGAGCTCTTAAAGGGGCAGTACACTTACTTGAAAAATAACACCTGCCTGTCGTTCACAATCATTATGAAATAACACATGACCATGGATGTTATTTTGGATTTATTTGCATTCTAAATATTCAATAATTGCGATCCAAAGTCCTCTTACAATCCCTCCATCCATCCATTTTCTACCGCTTATTCCCTTTGGAGTCGCAGGGGGCGCTGGTGCGCCTCTCAGCTACAATCGGGCGAAAAGCAGTGTCGCCATCTCATCGCAGTCCTCTTACAATGAACTGTGCGATTCCGACTGAAAAAATATTTAAAAAACATCTAAGCACCTCAATTGAGGTTGTATATACATGATGTAAGTATATATATGTAGTATCTAGTAACATTCATAATAACATGTAATATATACATGATGTAAGTATATATATGTAGTATCTAGTAACATTCATAATAACATGTAATATATACATGATGTAAGTATATATGTAGTATCTAGTAACATTCATAATAACATGTAATATATACATGATGTAAGTATATATGTAGTATCTAGTAACATTCATAATAACATGTAATATATACATGATGTAAGTATATATGTAGTATCTAGTAACATTCATAATAACATGTAATATATACATGATGTAAGTATATATGTAGTATCTAGTAACATTCATAATAACATGTAATATATACATGATTTAAGTATATATGTAGTATCTAGTAACATTCATAATAACATGTAATATATACATGATGTAAGTATATATGTAGTATCTAGTAACATTCATAATAACATGTAATACATACATGATATAAGTATATATGTAGTATCTAGTAACATTCATAATAACATGTAATATATACATGATGTAAGTATATATGTAATATCTAGTAACATTCATAATAACATGTAATATATACATGATGTAAGTATATATGTCATGTAGCAAAAAAATGTTTTATTTTTTTTCTTTGTCATGAAAAAGGCAGGTTTTTTACACCCCCCCTCTAGGGGACCGAAAGCAATGGATGTGGAGCGGGTCTAACATGATACTGTGAAAGTTCAATCCATAGTGGCTCCAACACAGCCGCCAGAGTTCAGTTCAAGCGGATCCAAGACAGCAGCGAGAGTCCCGTCCACAGGAAACCATCTCAAGCGGATCAGCAGCGTAGAGACGTCCCCAACCGATACAGGCGAGCGGTCCATCCTGGGTCCCGACGAGCGGTCCATCCTGGGTCTCGACTCTGGACAGCCAGTACTTCATCCATGGTCATCGGACCGGGGACATAGGAGAAAGAAAAGAAGCGGCAGATCAACTGGTCTAAAAAGTAGGTCTATTTAAAGGCTAGAGTATACAGATGAGTTTTAAGGTGAGACTTAAATGCTTCTACTTGGTATCGACATGATCCATACCTAAATGTGTGGTATCATCCAAAACTAATGTCAAGTATCAAAGAAGAGAAGAATAAGTGATTATTACATTTGAACAAAAGTGTAGATAGAACATGTTAAAACAGAAAATAAGCAGATATTAAAAGTAAATGAACAAGTAGATGAATAATCAATTTTTACAGTTTGTCCCTCATAATGTGTATGAAATAATAGGTGTATAAATGACACAATATGTTAGTGCAGACTAATTAGGAGTCTTTGTTTGTTTACTTCCTACTAAAAGACAAGTTGTGTAGTATGTTCAACATTTTATTGAAGGACTAAATTGCAATAATAAACATATCTTTCATGTACCCTAAGATCTTGTCTTACGATAATAACATATTTGTGGTCCCCTTTATTTAGAGAAGTATCATAGTATCAAAATACATTTTGGTAGTGGTACCAAAATATTGGTATCTGGACAACCCTAGTAGGAACCAGAAAACAATGGCACTAAGTGGAGGAATCCTTGTCACCATGACAACAAGTGCAGAATAAAGTGGCTGCAAGAAGGCGAGCAAAAAGTTGAGCAGAAAAAGTAAAGTAAAAAATGAGAAAATAATTGTGGTTTAGCAGGAGGAAGGTTGGTGTGGTCTGGGTCAGAGGTCAGCAACCTTTTTGGAAGCAAGAACTACTCTTGGGTACTGATTCATGCCAAGGGCTACCAGTTTGATACACACTTCAATCAATTGCCAGAAATAGCCAATTTAATAAATATATATATATATATATATACATATATATATATACATATATATATATATATATATATATATAAAAGGGTATTTCTGTCTGTCATTCCGTGGTACATTTTTTTTCCTTCAACGGATGTTTTTTTTGTAGAGAATAAATAATGAAAAAAAAACTTAATTGAACGGTTTAAAAGAGAAGAAAACACGAAAAAAATGAAAATTTAATTTTTAAACATAGTTTATCTTCAATTTCAACTCTTTAAAATTCAAAATTCAACCCCAAAAAATGAAGAGAAAAACCAGCTAATTCGAATCTTTTTGAAAAAATAAAGAAATTAATTTACAAAACATCATTAGTAATTTTTCCTGATTAAGATTAATTTTAGAATTTTGATGACATGTTTTAAATAGGTTAAAATCCCATCTGCACTTTGTTAGAATATATAACAAATTGGACCAAGCTATATTTCTAACAAAGCCAAATCATTATTTCTTCTAGATTTTCCAGAACAAAAATTTTAAAAGAAATTCAAAAGACTTTGAAATAAGATTTAAATTTGATTCTACAGATTTTCTAGATTTGCCAGAATAATTTTTTGGAATTTTAATCAAAATAGGTTTGAAGAAATATTTCACAAATATTCTTCGTCGAAAAAACAGAAGCTAAAATGAAGAATTAAAATAAAATGTATTTATTATTCTTTACGATAAAAAAAAAATACTGAACATTGATTTAAATTGTCAGGAAAGAAGAGGAAGGAATTTAAAAAGTTTATGTGTTTAAAAATCCTAAAATCATTTTTAAGGTTGAATTTTTTTTCTCTAAAATTATCTTTCTGAAAGTTATAAGAAGCAAAGTAAAAAAAATTAATGAATTTATTTGAACTAGTGAAGACCAAGTCTTTAAAATATTTTCTTGGATTTTCAAATTCTATTTGAGTTTTGTCTCTCTTAGAATTAAAAATGCCGAACAAAGCGAGACCAGCTTGCTAGTAAATAAATCAAGAAATAGAGGCAGCTCACTGGTAAGTGCTGCTATTTATATATAGGGACGGCGTGGCGCAGTGGGGAGAGTGGCCGTGCGCAACCCGAGTGTCCCTGGTTCAATTCCCACCTAGTACCAACCTCGTCACGTCCGTTGTGTCCTGAGCAAGACACTTCACCCTTGCTCCTGATGGGTGCTGGTTGGCGCCTTGCATGGCAGCTCCCTCCATCAGTGTGTGAATGTGTGTTTGAATGGGTAAATGAGGAAGTAGTGTCAAAGCGCTTTGAGTACCTTGAAGGTAGAAAAGCGCTATTCAAGTACAACCCATTTATCATTTATTTATTTATTTGAGCTATTTTTAGAACAGGCCAGCGGGCGACTCATCTGGTCCTTACGGGCGACCTGGTGCCCGCGTTGGTGACCCCTGGTCTGGTTTAACGCAGGGAGTGAAGGACAGAAGCAGGTGTGTGAGTAGTGATGGCTGGCAGGTGTGCTGCAGCCTTCTTTGGTTGCCGTGACAACAAAAGCGAGAACAGAGGTGGTCTAGAGAAGCTCACTGCAGAAAAAGAGCAATGTGACGCAGTTTGAGTTCACATTTTGGGGACTGATGCATGTCTCAAATAGTCAACAGCAGGCAGCAGTTGGTAAGAAACGTTGATTTTGCATAATAGGAACGTAAGATGTTTGTGGAACTGAAAAGTAGTAGTAGTTCTTGTTTGTGGAGCTGAACAGTAGTAGTAGTTCCTGTTTGTGGAGCTGAACAGTAGTAATAGTTCCTGTTTGTGGAGCTGAACAGTAGTAGTAGTTCCTGTTTGTGGAGCTGAACAGTAGTAGTAGTTCCTGTTTGTGGAGCTGAACAGTAGTAATAGTTCCTGTTTGTGGAGCTGAACAGTAGTAGTAGTTCCTGTTTGTGGAGCTGAACAGTAGTAGTAGTTCCTGTTTGTAGAGCTGAACAGTAGTAGTAGTTCCTGTTTGTGGAGCTGAACAGTAATAATAGTTCCTGTTTGTGGAGCTGAACAGTAGTAGTAGTTCCTGTTTGTGGAGCTGAACAGTAGTAGTAGTTCCTGTTTGTGGAGCTGAACAGTAGTAGTAGTTCCTGTTTGTGGAGCTGAACAGTAATAGTAGTTCCTGTTTGTGGAGCTGAACAGTAGTAGTAGTTCCTGTTTGTGGAGCTGAACAGTAGTAGTAGTTCCTGTTTGTGGAGCTGAACAGTAATAATAGTTCCTGTTTGTGGAGCTGAACAGTAGTAGTAGTTCCTGTTTGTGGAGCTGAACAGTAGTAGTAGTTCCTGTTTGTGGAGCTGAACAGTAGTAGTAGTTCCTGTTTGTGGAGCTGAACAGTAATAGTAGTTCCTGTTTGTGGAGCTGAACAGTAGTAGTAGTTCCTGTTTGTGGAGCTGAACAGTAGTAGTAGTTCCTGTTTGTGGAGCTGAACAGTAGTAGTAGTTCCTGTTTGTGGAGCTGAACAGTAGTAGTAGTTCCTGTTTGTGGAGCTGAACAGTAGTAGTAGTTCCTGTTTGTGGAGCTGAACAGTAGTAGTAGTTCCTGTTTGCTTCCAAAACCTCTCTAGAGGACCTTGAAGTACAGTAAGGGAACAGAATGCAAAACATAAAACTTCTTAGCTTTTGTAAATAATTTGACAAAAGCCCTTGGCTGAGATGATGTCAGCAACAGAACAAGACACAACATGTACTACAATCATGTACTACAATCATGTACTACAATCATGTACTACAATCCACTATTATGATCCTACTTATTTCTTCCCTTTTAGTTCACTCTACCTCACACCAGAGGAAGCTCCCACGGTCAAAGCCGCATCATCCGCAAGGCGTACCAGCAGGACTTTTACACTCACATGATGGCCGAGGGATATGAGATGTGGGCCGAGCTGGAGAGGGAGGCTGGAGTCACGCTCTTCAGGTACAGTATGCACACAATGTACAGTATGCAGACAATGTACAGTATGCAGAGCAGCCATACAACCACACAATTTACAGTATGCAGAGCAACCATACAACCACACAATGTACAGTATGCAGAGCAGCCATACAACCACACAATGTACAGTATGCAGACAATGTACAGTATGCAGACAATGTACAGTATGCAGAGCAGCCATACAACCAGACAATGTACAGTATGCAGACAATGTACAGTATGCAGAGCAGCCATACAACCACACAATGTACAGTATGCAGACAATGTACAGTATGCAGAGCAGCCATACAACCACACAATGTACAGTATGCAGACAATGTACAGTATGCAGACAATGTACAGTATGCAGAGCAGCCATACAACCAGACAATGTACAGTATGCAGAGCAGCCATACAACCACACAATGTACAGTATGCAGACAATGTACAGTATGCAGAGCAGCCATACAACCACACAATGTACAGTATGCAGACAATGTACAGTATGCAGAGCAGCCATACAACCACACAATGTACAGTATGCAGAGCAGCCATACAACCACACAATGTACAGTATGCAGACAATGTACAGTATGCAGAGCAGCCATACAACCAGACAATGTACAGTATGCAGACAATGTACAGTATGCAGAGCAGCCATACAACCACACAATGTACAGTATGCAGACAATGTACAGTATGCAGAGCAGCCATACAACCACACAATGTACAGTATGCAGACAATGTACAGTATGCAGACAATGTACAGTATGCAGAGCAGCCATACAACCAGACAATGTACAGTATGCAGACAATGTACAGTATGCAGAGCAGCCATACAACCACACAATGTACAGTATGCAGACAATGTACAGTATGCAGAGCAGCCATACAACCAGACAATGTACAGTATGCAGACAATGTACAGTATGCAGAGCAGCCATACAACCACACAATGTACAGTATGCAGACAATGTACAGTATGCAGAGCAGCCATACAACCACACAATGTACAGTATGCAGACAATGTACAGTATGCAGACAATGTACAGTATGCAGAGCAGCCATACAACCAGACAATGTACAGTATGCAGACAATGTACAGTATGCAGAGCAGCCATACAACCACACAATGTACAGTATGCAGACAATGTACAGTATGCAGAGCAGCCATACAACCACACAATGTACAGTATGCAGACAATGTACAGTATGCAGAGCAGCCATACAACCACACAATGTACAGTATGCAGACAATGTAAAGTATGCAGACAATGTACAGTATGCAGAGCAGCCATACAACCACACAATGTACAGTATGCAGACAATGTACAGTATGCAGACAATGTACAGTATGCAGACAATGTAAAGTATGCAGACAATGTACAGTATGCAGAGCAGCCATACAACCAGACAATGTACAGTATGCAGACAATGTACAGTATGCAGACAATGTAAAGTATGCAGACAATGTACAGTATGCAGAGCAGCCATACAACCACACAATGTACAGTATGCAGACAATGTACAGTATGCAGACAATGTACAGTATGCAGACAATGTAAAGTATGCAGACAATGTACAGTATGCAGAGCAGCCATACAACCAGACAATGTACAGTATGCAGACAATGTACAGTATGCAGACAATGTAAAGTATGCAGACAATGTACAGTATGCAGAGCAGCCATACAACCACACAATGTACAGTATGCAGACAATGTACAGTATGCAGACAATGTACAGTATGCAGACAATGTACAGTAAGCAGACAATGTACAGTATGCAGAGCAGCCATAGACAACAACATTTACTGTACATGTAATCATCTACAGTAACATGTTCCCGCAGGCGAACAGGACTTCTGGTGATGGGACCCGAGAAGAGTGAGAGCTACACTGGCTTTAAGGACAGCTTGGAGAAGAACAAAGTTCCTATGGTGGTCCTGACTCCAGAGAACTTCCAGCAACACATCCCTAATGTCATCCTGGCTGAGGGCGATGGTGCCTTTGTGGACACCACAGCTGGAGTCTTGTATGCAGACCGGGCACTCAAGGCCGTGCAGGTAATAAAACAACCTACAGATCAGTCATGAAAGGAAGGTTCAAAACCTGCAAGTTTTTTACTGAAGGGGGTTGACATTCACTCGGTCAGTGACTCGCCAAATGAAGAGAATAAAGCAGGTCATCCATGATAAATGATGCCCGTGTCAGTCTAACTGCATTGTTTTTGTATTAGTCGCAGAGAAACTGCAACAAATATGTTTCTAGATTCTAATCAACTTGTATTTCCACTTCCTGCTCCAGCTTAATATCTCCCTTTGTTAGTTTATGGGTTGTTGCTAAGGGTGCTTGACGACCACTCAGTCAGTACCTGCCGAGCTGGGTGTTTTATTATTGGTTTTGTAGGACACAACCAGACCTGTTCATCACTCTACTGTGCAGTGCATGCACACCTCCTCTCTCTCTCTCTCTCTCTCTCTCTCTCTCTCTCTCTCTCTATCTTCTGGCCCACTCACTCACTGACATTACTCAGCTAACACACACACACACACACACACACACACACAGTACACTACTCTCATCACTTAACCAGCTCCCCTGTTGTGGACATGTACAAAACATATTTTCCGCACTATAAGGCACATAGAATAGACGCTACAGTAGAGGCTGGGGTTACATTATGCATCCTTTAGATGGCGCTGCACTAAAGGGAATGTCAACAAAACAGTCAGATAGGTCAGTCCAACTTTATGAATAGATTACAAACCAGTGTTCACTCCCAAAATGAACAAACAGCTGTTTTATTATTTTCCCCGATTCAATAAACAGGTAAAAAAGAGTCTGATACTGTTAGGTAAAATCAAAGGTTAGTGCAATCACAATATAGTAACACTGGAAATAGTGCAAAGCAATAATATATCAATAAGTCAAGGTTGCTCCAAGGTTCATGTCACACAACACAACACACAAAATAAACATGTAAAGATCACTTTATGAACTTATTCCTCATCCACCAATCCCTCTAATTCTTCTTCTTCAGTGTCGGAATCAAACAGTCGGGCGAATACGACATCCAACATCTCGTCCAAGTCCTCATTAAAGGAGTCAGTGTCGCTGCTGTTAATGTTCGATTCTCTGGCTGCTGCTCTATTCCCGTCTTCTACTGTGTGACTGATCATCTTCACTTGGAACTCTGCACGCCTCCCGCTGTCATATATCCCAGCATGCACTGCACACTTCTTCTTCTACCAGGGACAATGAGGTTGGCGGCTGCTTACTGTAGTTGTGAGACCTCTTGTGTCATGTTTGATTCCAACACTGAAGAAGAAGAATTAGAGGGATTGGTGGATGAGGAATAACTTCATAAAGTGAGCTTTACATGTTTATGTTGTGTGTTGTGTTGTGTGACATGAACCTTTGAACAAGGTTGACTTATTGATATATTATTACTTTGCAGTATTTGGAGAGGTGGTTAATGGAGTCAGTGTCGCTGCTGTTGTCGAGCAGTTCAGTGACAATTCCTGCTTTCCTGAAATCATGTCTCTCATTAGGAGCCATTTTGGGCTCCAAACATAAACCCACAAATGGAAATGAAACAGCAGGGCCTGGCACAGTCATATATCCCAGCATGCACCGCACACTTCTTCTCCGGAGGGGGGAAATGAAGTCAGCGGCTGCTTACCGTAGTTGTGAGACCTGTTGTGGCTCAATATTGTTGTGGCTCTGCGTCACCCGGGTGACACAGAGTACACTGATGGTTGTGATATAAACAATTTTAACACTCTTAGTAATATCCGCCACACTGTGAAGCCACACCAAACAAGAATGACAAACACATTTCGGGAGAACATCCTCCCAGTAACACAACATAAATGCAACACAACAAATACCCTGAATCCTTTGCATCCATGAAACTTCCTGACTATTTTATACACCCCGCTAGCAGCAAAGGTGGGCGGGGTTGTAAAATATATTCATGTGCCATGGATGCAAAGGATTCTGGGTATAAATATATATATATATATATATATATATATATATATATATATATTGTCATGTATTTGTCTTTTTGATCATGTCTTGTTTGGCTATGTTCTGTTGACCTGTGGACTCTTTAAGTTCCTGTTTTTTTTCACTTCCTTGTTTTGTCGCCATGGTTACACATTGTGTCAACAAAGGCAGTATTCAAGCTCGTCTTTGCCAGTCAGTCGCCCTGGCATCATTGTGTTCGTTCCATGCTCTGTTCTTGCCACAGTAAGTCATACTCGTTTTTCATGCCAAAGTTCATGCTGTTCTTTTCAAGTCACAGTAAGTGTTGTTTGCGTTATGTTCATAGTTTATGTTAAAGTGTTAGTTTTATTTCTTTAGCCAAGTTGTGCCTTCGCAGTGAGCGCTTTTTGTTTGTACCTTTTTTAGTCACAATTAAATCATGTTTTTACCTAAACGCCATGTCCCGAGTAGTCCGTCTGCTTTCCTGGGAGAACGAACCCGCAACATCTGTGTTGATGCAGGATACAAATGTATCCTGCATCAACACAGATGTTGCTTTATAGTACAGGCTGCTAATCTCATGAGGGTGGAAGTCATCAGCAGTCATCATTCAAGCCAATAATAACAACAACAACATATTGTTGAGAGAAGGGCCCGCCCACAAGCTGGAAGTAGACCCCTAAGCACAAAAGTATTTCTTGTTGTGTATGTGCTTGATGAGCAGGGCCAGTTTGAGAAGTTGGGTGGTGTCCTCAAAGACCAGGAGAAGGTGACAGACATCAAGCCCGGCCCCATGGTGACTGTGACCACGTCTGCTGGTGTTTATCAAGCCAAGAGTGTGGTCATTACTGCTGGACCTTGGGTTAACAGAGTGCTGCTCCACACTGGCATACAGCTTCCACTTCAGGTAATTAAACACTTTTTGTTTCTGCATTTCAACTGGTGTGTCCCGGACAAACTAAGGACTGCAAACAAGCTCTTTTGGACACTATTAGAAAGCAGTTGTGTGACATAGCAACAGTTGAGCACTGAATGGAAGGCCCTCGCCAATGTTGGCCTTCAGGAGGATGAATCAGTTAGCTATAATAACATTCACAACTGAATAATGATGATATTATATTTGAAGAAAATGTGAAGATTTCAGGCGCAAAAAGCGATAAAGAGCATTAAATGCCTACTGAAATGAGATGTTCTTATTTAAACGGGGATAGCAGCCCCATTCTATGTGTCAAACTTCATCATTTTGCGATATTGCCATATTTTCGCTGAAAGGATTTAGTAGAGAACATCCACAATAAAGTTGGCAACTGTCGGTGCTAAGAGAAAAGCCCTGCCTCTACCGGAAGTCGCAGACGTTGACGTCACATGTTTGATGGCTCCTCACATATTCACATTGTTTTTAATGGGAGCCTCCAACAAAAAGTGCTATTCAGAAAGAGAAAACGACAATTTCCCCATTAATTTGAGCGAGGATGAATTTGATAGCGACGGACTAGAAAAAACAAACAAAGAAAAGAGTTTTAAAAAAAAAACGCGATTGCATCGGGACGGATTCTGATGTTTTTAGAGACATTTACTAGGACAATTCTGGGAAATCCCTTATCTTTCTATTGTGTTGCTAGTGTTTTAGTGAGTTTAATATTACCTGATAGTCGTAAGGGTGTGTCCACGGGTGTCTTGACGCCAGTGTCTCAGGGGAGTCGACGGCAGCTTCATGGACGGCGCAAGCTCAGAACCGACTTTTTAACCACAATTTTCTCACCGAAACCTGCTGGTTGACATGTGGTCGCGATCCATGTTCTCTTGACCGCGCTGTGATCCATAGGAAAGTTTCACCTCCAGGAATTTTAAACAAGGAATGTATGTTTGTGTGGCTAAAGGCTCAAGCTTCCCAACTCCATCTTTCTACTGAGACTTCTCCAATATTAATTGGACAAATTGCCAAATATTCAGCAACACAGATGTCCAAAATACTGTGTAATTATGCCGTTAAAGCAGACGACTTTTAGCTGTGTGTGTGTGCAGTGCTCATACTTCCTATAAACCCGTGACGTCTTGTGTACACGTCATCATTACACAACGTTTCCGAGACGAAACTCCCGGGAAATTTAAAATTGCAATTTAGTAAACTAAAGATTATCCAGAGAATAGTGCTCGATACCGTGGTAGAGCGCAATATATGTATGTGTGGGAAAAAAAACACAAGACTACTTCATCTCTACAGAAGTGTTTCATGAGGGGTTCCCTCAATCATCAGGAGATTTTAATGGAAGCATTCACATACAATGGTTTATATAGGGCACAGTACAGGTGGGTACAGGCAGGTGTAGGGGCGTGGTGATTGGCTCATGTGTTACCTAGGAGGTGTTTCCGTCTGTGGCGGCATGTTGATACAATTTCCCTACGCTTGTTGAGGAATGACAGGTCTGGGTGGTGTATAAGCATATAAAAAAGCACAACCCAGCACTTTACAGAACATCCACCGGGAAAACAAGCGGATCGCGACTGAACTGGACATTGAGGACAGGGTGGACGTCACAGCCAACAAGGAAGCCTTCATCACATTGAAGGACCACAAACCCAATTTAGTAAATAACCCAACATGCCGAATAATAAACCCAACTAAATCCAAAATAAGAAAAATCAGCAAAATAATCCTGGACAGAAGCAACACAACAATCAAGGACAAAACACCACTCAACCAATGGAGAAATACAGCAGCAGTAATCAAATGGTTTAACAACATCCAAGACAAACAATAACACAACTTTATCTCCTACTCCGGTGTTTCCTAAACGTTGTGACATTAGCCTAAGTACCTGTGTTACTCCGATGTTTCCTGAACGCTGTGACATTAGCCTAAGTACCTGTGTTACTCCGATGTTTCCTAAACGTTGTGACATTAGCCTAAGTACCTGTGTTACTCCGATGTTTCCTAAACACTGTGACATTAGCCTAAGTACCTGTGTTACCCTGATGTTTCCTAAACACTGTGACATTAGCCTAAGTACCTGTGTTACCCTGATGTTTCCTAAACACTGTGACATTAGCCTAAGTACCTGTGTTACCCTGATGTTTCCTAAACGCTGTGACATTAGCCTAAGTACCTGTGTTACACTGATGTTTCCTAAACACTGTGACATTAGCCTAAGTACCTGTGTTACCCTGATGTTTCCTAAACACTGTGACATTAGCCTAAGTACCTGTGTTACCCTGATGTTTCCTAAACGTTGTGACATTAGCCTAAGTACCTGTGTTACTCCGATGTTTCCTGAACGCTGTGACATTAGCCTAAGTACCTGTGTTACTCCGATGTTTCCTAAACGTTGTGACATTAGCCTAAGTACCTGTGTTACTCCGATGTTTCCTAAACACTGTGACATTAGCCTAAGTACCTGTGTTACCCTGATGTTTCCTAAACACTGTGACATTAGCCTAAGTACCTGTGTTACCCTGATGTTTCCTAAACACTGTGACATTAGCCTAAGTACCTGTGTTACCCTGATGTTTCCTAAACGCTGTGACATTAGCCTAAGTACCTGTGTTACCCTGATGTTTCCTAAACACTGTGACATTAGCCTAAGTACCTGTGTTACCCTGATGTTTCCTAAACGCTGTGACATTAGCCTAAGTACCTGTGTTACTCCGATGTTTCCTAAACACTGTGACATTAGCCTAAGTACCTGTGTTACTCCGATGTTTCCTGAACGCTGTGACATTAGCCTAAGTACCTGTGTTACCCTGATGTTTCCTAAACACTGTGACATTAGCCTAAGTACCTGTGTTACCCTGATGTTTCCTAAACACTGTGACATTAGCCTAAGTACCTGTGTTACTCCGATGTTTCCTAAACACTGTGACATTAGCCTAAGTACCTGTGTTACTCCGATGTTTCCTAAACACTGTGACATTAGCCTAAGTACCTGTGTTACTCCGATGTTTCCTAAACACTGTGACATTAGCCTAAGTACCTGTGTTACTCCGATGTTTCCTGAACGTTGTGACATTAGCCTAAGTACCTGTGTTACTCCGATGTTTCCTAAACACTGTGACATTAGCCTAAGTACCTGTGTTACCCCGATGTTTCCTAAACGCTGTGACATTAGCCTAAGTACCTGTGTTACTCCGATGTTTCCTAAACGCTGTGACATTAGCCTAAGTACCTGTGTTACTCTGATGTTTCCTGAACGTTGTGACATTAGCCTAAGTACCTGTGTTACTCCGATGTTTCCTAAACGCTGTGACATTACCCTAAGTACCTGTGTTACTCCGATGTTTCCTAAACGCTGTGACATTAGCCTAAGTACCTGTGTTACTCCGATGTTTCCTAAACGCTGTGACATTAGCCTAAGTACCTGTGTTACCCTGATGTTTCCTAAACACTGTGACATTAGCCTAAGTACCTGTGTTACTCCGATGTTTCCTAAACACTGTGACATTAGCCTAAGTACCTGTGTTACTCCGATGTTTCCTAAACACTGTGACATTAGCCTAAGTACCTGTGTTACTCCGATGTTTCCTAAACACTGTGACATTAGCCTAAGTACCTGTGTTACCCCGATGTTTCCTAAACGCTGTGACATTAGCCTAAGTACCTGTGTTACTCCGATGTTTCCTAAACGCTGTGACATTAGCCTAAGTACCTGTGTTACTCCGATGTTTCCTGAACACTGTGACATTAGCCTAAGTACCTGTGTTACCCTGATGTTTCCTAAACGCTGTGACATTAGCCTAAGTACCTGTGTTACTCCGATGTTTCCTAAACGCTGTGACATTAGCCTAAGTACCTGTGTTACCCTGATGTTTCCTAAACGCTGTGACATTAGCCTAAGTACCTGTGTTACTCCGATGTTTCCTGAACGTTGTGACATTAGCCTAAGTACCTGTGTTACTCCGATGTTTCCTAAACACTGTGACATTAGCCTAAGTACCTCTGTTACTCCGATGTTTCCTAAACACTGTGATATTAGCCTAAGTACCTGTGTTACTCCGATGTTTCCTGAACGTTGTGACATTAGCCTAAGTACCTGTGTTACTCCGATGTTTCCTAAACACTGTGACATTAGCCTAAGTACCTGTGTTACTCCGATGTTTCCTAAACACTGTGATATTAGCCTAAGTACCTGTGTTACTCCGATGTTTCCTAAACACTGTGATATTAGCCTAAGTACCTGTGTTACTCCGATGTTTCCTGAACGTTGTGACATTAGCCTAAGTACCTGTGTTACTCCGATGTTTCCTGAACGTTGTGACATTAGCCTAAGTACCTGTGTTACTCCGATGTTTCCTAAACACTATGATATTAGCCTAAGTACCTGTGTTACTCCGATGTTTCCTGAACGTTGTGACATTAGCCTAAGTACCTGTGTTACTCCGATGTTTCCTAAACACTGTGACATTAGCCTAAGTACCTGTGTTACTCCGATGTTTCCTAAACGCTGTGACATTAGCCTAAGTACCTGTGTTACTCCGATGTTTCCTAAACGCTGTGACATTAGCCTAAGTACCTGTGTTACTCTGATGTTTCCTAAACGTTGTGACATTAGCCTAAGTACCTGTGTTACTCCGATGTTTCCTAAACGTTGTGACATCAGCCTAAGTACCTGTGTTACTCCGATGTTTCCTGAACGCTGTGACATCAGCCTAAGTACCTGTGTTACTCCGATGTTTCCTAAACACTGTGACATTAGCCTAAGTACCTCTGTTACTCCAATGTTTCCTAAACACTGTGATATTAGCCTAAGTACCTGTGTTACTCCGATGTTTCCTGAACGTTGTGACATTAGCCTAAGTACCTGTGTTACTCCGATGTTTCCTAAACACTGTGACATTAGCCTAAGTACCTGTGTTACTCCGATGTTTCCTAAACACTGTGATATTAGCCTAAGTACCTGTGTTACTCCGATGTTTCCTAAACACTGTGATATTAGCCTAAGTACCTGTGTAACTCCGATGTTTCCTGAACGTTGTGACATTAGCCTAAGTACCTGTGTTACTCCGATGTTTCCTGAACGTTGTGACATTAGCCTAAGTACCTGTGTTACCCTGATGTTTCCTAAACACTGTGACATTAGCCTAAGTACCTGTGTTACCCTGATGTTTCCTGAACGCTGTGACATTAGCCTAAGTACCTGTGTTACTCTGATGTTTCCCAAACGCTGTGACATTAGCCTAAGTACCTGTGTTACTCCGATGTTTCCTAAACGCTGTGACATTAGCCTAAGTACCTGTGTTACCCTGATGTTTCCTAAACGCTGTGACATTAGCCTAAGTACCTGTGTTACTCCGATGTTTCCTAAACACTGTGACATTAGCCTAAGTACCTGTGTTACTCCGATGTTTCCTAAACACTGTGACATTAGCCTAAGTACCTGTGTTACCCTGATGTTTCCTAAATGCTGTGACATTAGCCTAAGTACCTGTGTTACTCCGATGTTTCCTAAACACTGTGACATTAGCCTAAGTACCTGTGTTACTCCGATGTTTCCTGAACGCTGTGACATTAGCCTAAGTACCTGTGTTACACTGATGTTTCCTAAACACTGTGACATTAGCCTAAGTACCTGTGTTACCCCGATGTTTCCTAAACGCTGTGACATTGGCCTAAGTACCTGTGTTACTCCGATGTTTCCTAAACGCTGTGACATTAGCCTAAGTACCTGTGTTACTCCGATGTTTCCTAAACGCTGTGACATTAGCCTAAGTACCTGTGTTACTCCGATGTTTCCTAAACGCTGTGACATTAGCCTAAGTACCTGTGTTACTCTGCTGTTTCCTGAACGTTGTGACATTAGCCTAAGTACCTGTGTTACTCCGATGTTTCCTAAACGCTGTGACATTAGCCTAAGTACCTGTGTTACTCTGATGTTTCCTAAACGTTGTGATATTAGCCTAAGTACCTGTGTTACTCTGATGTTTCCTAAACGTTGTGACATTAGCCTAAGTACTTGTGTTACTCCGATGTTTCCTGAACGTTGTGACATTAGCCTAAGTACCTGTGTTACTCCGATGTTTCCTAAACACTGTGACATTAGCCTAAGTACCTGTGTTACTCCGATGTTTCCTAAACACTGTGATATTAGCCTAAGTACCTGTGTTACTCCGATGTTTCCTGAACGTTGTGACATTAGCCTAAGTACCTGTGTTACTCCGATGTTTCCTAAACACTGTGACATTAGCCTAAGTACCTGTGTTACTCCGATGTTTCCTAAACGCTGTGACATTAGCCTAAGTACCTGTGTTACTCTGATGTTTCCTAAACGTTGTGACATTAGCCTAAGTACCTGTGTTACTCTGATGTTTCCTAAACGTTGTGACATTAGCCTAAGTACCTGTGTTACTCCGATGTTTCCTAAACGCTGTGACATTAGCCTAAGTACCTGTGTTACTCCGATGTTTCCTGAACGTTGTGACATTAGCCTAAGTACCTCTGTTACTCCGATGTTTCCTAAACACTGTGACATTAGCCTAAGTACCTCTGTTACTCCGATGTTTCCTAAACACTGTGATATTAGCCTAAGTACCTGTGTTACTCCGATGTTTCCTGAACGTTGTGACATTAGCCTAAGTACCTGTGTTACTCCGATGTTTCCTAAACACTGTGACATTAGCCTAAGTACCTGTGTTACTCCGATGTTTCCTAAACACTGTGATATTAGCCTAAGTACCTGTGTTACTCCGATGTTTCCTAAACACTGTGATATTAGCCTAAGTACCTGTGTTACTCCGATGTTTCCTGAACGTTGTGACATTAGCCTAAGTACCTGTGTTACTCCGATGTTTCCTGAACGTTGTGACATTAGCCTAAGTACCTGTGTTACTCCGATGTTTCCTAAACACTGTGACATTAGCCTAAGTACCTGTGTTACCCCGATGTTTCCTAAACGCTGTGACATTGGCCTAAGTACCTGTGTTACTCCGATGTTTCCTAAACGCTGTGACATTAGCCTAAGTACCTGTGTTACTCCGATGTTTCCTAAACGCTGTGACATTAGCCTAAGTACCTGTGTTACTCCGATGTTTCCTAAACGCTGTGACATTAGCCTAAGTACCTGTGTTACTCTGATGTTTCCTGAACGTTGTGACATTAGCCTAAGTACCTGTGTTACTCCGATGTTTCCTAAACGCTGTGACATTAGCCTAAGTACCTGTGTTACTCTGATGTTTCCTAAACGTTGTGATATTAGCCTAAGTACCTGTGTTACTCTGATGTTTCCTAAACGTTGTGACATTAGCCTAAGTACTTGTGTTACTCCGATGTTTCCTGAACGTTGTGACATTAGCCTAAGTACCTGTGTTACTCCGATGTTTCCTAAACACTGTGACATTAGCCTAAGTACCTGTGTTACTCCGATGTTTCCTAAACACTGTGATATTAGCCTAAGTACCTGTGTTACTCCGATGTTTCCTGAACGTTGTGACATTAGCCTAAGTACCTGTGTTACTCCGATGTTTCCTAAACACTGTGACATTAGCCTAAGTACCTGTGTTACTCCGATGTTTCCTAAACGCTGTGACATTAGCCTAAGTACCTGTGTTACTCTGATGTTTCCTAAACGTTGTGACATTAGCCTAAGTACCTGTGTTACTCTGATGTTTCCTAAACGTTGTGACATTAGCCTAAGTACCTGTGTTACTCCGATGTTTCCTAAACGCTGTGACATTAGCCTAAGTACCTCTGTTACTCCGATGTTTCCTAAACACTGTGATATTAGCCTAAGTACCTGTGTTACTCCGATGTTTCCTGAACGTTGTGACATTAGCCTAAGTACCTGTGTTACTCCGATGTTTCCTAAACACTGTGACATTAGCCTAAGTACCTGTGTTACTCCGATGTTTCCTAAACACTGTGATATTAGCCTAAGTACCTGTGTTACTCCGATGTTTCCTAAACACTGTGATATTAGCCTAAGTACCTGTGTTACTCCGATGTTTCCTGAACGTTGTGACATTAGCCTAAGTACCTGTGTTACTCCGATGTTTCCTGAACGTTGTGACATTAGCCTAAGTACCTGTGTTACTCCGATGTTTCCTAAACACTGTGATATTAGCCTAAGTACCTGTGTTACTCCGATGTTTCCTGAACGTTGTGACATTAGCCTAAGTACCTGTGTTACTCCGATGTTTCCTAAACACTGTGACATTAGCCTAAGTACCTGTGTTACTCCGATGTTTCCTAAACACTGTGATATTAGCCTAAGTACCTGTGTTACTCCGATGTTTCCTAAACACTGTGATATTAGCCTAAGTACCTGTGTTACTCCGATGTTTCCTGAACGTTGTGACATTAGCCTAAGTACCTGTGTTACTCCGATGTTTCCTGAACGTTGTGACATTAGCCTAAGTACCTGTGTTACTCCGATGTTTCCTAAACACTGTGATATTAGCCTAAGTACCTGTGTTACTCCGATGTTTCCTGAACGTTGTGACATTAGCCTAAGTACCTGTGTTACTCCGATGTTTCCTAAACACTGTGACATTAGCCTAAGTACCTGTGCAACTCCGATGTTTCCTAAATGTTGCAGAGCGGCCAGGGATACTATATCGCGCCGGCCGGGCAATACCATGTTTTTTTTTTATAGAAGCCAAAAACAAGGGAAGCGCAAGCTGCCAGGAAGAAAGGGCAACAACGTGGTCTCCCTGGATAAACACTCTGACTTTATTGCCATTTGTTTCTTCCAGGTTATTAAAATTAATGTTTGCTATTGGCAAGAAAAGATACAGGACACATACCATGTGAAGAAACGCTTCCCGTGCTTCTTGCTGTCCGAGGGAGAGGAGAACAAAGACCACATCTACGGACTGCCTTCCAATGAATACCCCGGTCTGATGAAGGTACTTTCAGCCATTCTTTCAACCTTGCTCTTTCTATAACGCTGCATCTCACTTCTGGATGTTTCACATGCTGCCTATAAATGCTTCCTTGTCTCACACCAATGAAATAGTTGACATGAATCAGACGCACTCACTCTCATCCTCATCTTGGAGAAGATGCCAGCAAATGTTCATGACTTGTCACACACCAATGACTTGTCACACACCAATGACTTGTCACACACCAATGACTTGTCACACACCAATGACTTGTCACACACCAATGACTTGTCTCACACCAATGAAATAGTTGACATGAATCAGACGCACTCACTCTCATCCTCATCTTGGAGAAGATGCCAGCAAATGTTCATGACTTGTCACACACCAATGACTTGTCACACACCAATGACTTGTCACACACCAATGACTTGTCACACACCAATGACTTGTTACACACCAATGAAATAGTTGACATGAATCAGACGCACTCACCCTCATCCTCATCTTGGAGAAGATGCCAGCAAATGTTCATGACTTGCCCGAAGCACTTGACCCAGCTATCGAAAAAGGAAAGGTCCGCCACATGGAACACCAGCAGGCTCGGAAAGTCTGGACCATCATGTGCAGAAGAAGAAGAAGAAGAAGAAAGAAGCCCAGAAGTGACCCGCATTGAGACCAAAGTCCGGCAACTGATCTAAGAAGCCCTGAGTCTGGGGGCTGAAGTATGTTGAAGGAAGAAGTGAAGAGGAGGATAAAGTTTGGTGAGCTGTAAGAGTCTTACTGGCACTGTCTTTTCTACATTAGTGTATCAAATCTTACATGTTTCTACATGCACACCTGCGACCATCACACCTGTGCATGTTACTGACATCACCTGTACACCTGTGACCATCACACCTGCGCATGTTACTGACATCACCTGTACACCTGTGACTAATAGACCTGTGCATGTTACTGACATCACCTGTACACCTGTGACTAATAGACCTGTGCATGTTACTGACATCACCTGTACACCTGTGACTAATAGACCTGTGCATGTTACTGACATCACCTGTACACCTGTGACTAATAGACCTGTGCATGTTACTGACATCACCTGTACACCTGTGACTAATAGACCTGTGCATGTTACTGACATCACCTGTACACCTGTGACTAATAGACCTGTGCATGTTACTGACATCACCTGTACACCTGCGACTAATACACCTGTGCATGTTACTGACATCACCTGTACACCTGTGACTAATAGACCTGTGCATGTTACTGACATCATGTGCACACCTGTGACTAATAGACCTGTGCATGTTACTGACATCACCTGTGCACCTGTGACTAATAGACCTGTGCATGTTACTGACATCACCTGTACACCTGTGACTAATAGACCTGTGCATGTTACTGACATCACCTGTACACCTGCGACTAATACACCTGTGCATGTTACTGACATCACCTGTACACCTGTGACTAATAGACCTGTGCATGTTACTGACATCATGTGCACACCTGTGACTAATAGACCTGTGCATGTTACTGACATCACCTGTACACCTGTGACTAATAGACCTGTACATATTACTGACATCACCTGTACACCTGTGACTAATAGACCTTTGCATGTTACCGACATCACCTGTACACCTGTGCCTAATAGACCTGTGCATGTTACTGACATCACCTGTACACCTGCGACTAATACACCTGTGCATGTTACTGACATCACCTGTGACTAATACACCTGTGCATGTTACTGCCATCACCTGTACACCTGTGACTAATAGACCTTTGCATGTTACCGACATCACCTGTACACCTGTGCCTAATAGACCTGTGCATGTTACTGACATCACCTGTACACCTGCGACTAATACACCTGTGCATGTTACTGACATCACCTGTGACTAATACACCTGTGCATGTTACTGACATCACCTGTACACCTGTGACTAATAGACCCGTGCATGTTACCGACATCACCTGTACACCTGTGACTAATAGACCTGTGCATGTTACTGACATCACCTGTACACCTGTGACTAATAGACCTGTGCATGTTACTGACATCATGTGCACACCTGTGACTAATAGACCTGTGCATGTTACTGACATCACCTGTACACCTGTGACTAATAGACCTGTGCATGTTACTGACATCACCTGTACACCTGTGACTAATAGACCTGTGCATGTTACCGACATCACCTGTACACCTGTGACTAATAGACCTGTACATATTACTGACATCACCTGTACACCTGTGACTAATAGACCTGTGCATGTTACTGACATCATGTGCACACCTGTGACTAATAGACCTGTGCATGTTACTGACATCACCTGTACACCTGTGACTAATAGACCTGTGCATGTTACTGACATCATGTGCACACCTGTGACTAATAGACCTGTGCATGTTACTGACATCACCTGTACACCTGTGACTAATAGACCTGTGCATGTTACCGACATCACCTGTACACCTGTGACTAATAGACCTGTACATATTACTGACATCACCTGTACACCTGTGACTCATGTACCTGTGCATGTTACCGACATCACCTGTACACCTGTGACTAATAGACCTGTGCATTTTACTGACATCACGTGCACACCTGCGACTAATACACCTGTGCATGTTACTGACATCACCTGTGACTAATAGACCTGTGCATGTTACTGACATCACGTGTACACCTGTGACTAATACACCTGTGCATGTTACTGCCATCACCTGTACACCTGTGACTAATAGACCTGTGCATGTTACTGACATCACCTGTACACCTGTGACTAATAGACCTGTGCATGTTACTGACATCACCTGTACACCTGTGACTAATAGACCTGTGCATGTTACTGACATCACCTGTACACCTGTGACTAATAGACCTGTGCATGTTACTGACATCATGTGCACACCTGTGACTAATAGACCTGTGCATGTTACTGACATCACCTGTACACCTGTGACTAATAGACCTGTGCATGTTACTGACATCATGTGCACACCTGTGACTAATAGACCTGTGCATGTTACTGACATCACCTGTACACCTGTGACTAATAGACCTGTGCATGTTACCGACATCACCTGTACACCTGTGACTAATAGACCTGTACATATTACTGACATCACCTGTACACCTGTGACTCATGTACCTGTGCATGTTACCGACATCACCTGTACACCTGTGACTAATAGACCTGTGCATGTTACTGACATCACGTGCACACCTGCGACTAATACACCTGTGCATGTTACTGACATCACCTGTGACTAATAGACCTGTGCATGTTACTGACATCACGTGTACACCTGTGACTAATACACCTGTGCATGTTACTGCCATCACCTGTACACCTGTGACTAATAGACCTGTGCATGTTACTGACATCACGTGTACACCTGTGACTAATAGACCTGTGCATGTTACTGACATCACCTGTACACCTGTGACTAATACACTTGTGCATGTTACTGACATCACCTGTACACCTGTGACTCATAGACCTGTGCATGTTACTGACATCACCTGTACACCTGTGACTAATAGACCTGTACATATTACTGACATCACCTGTACACCTGTGACTCATAGACCTGTGCATGTTACTGACATCACCTGTACACCTGTGACTAATAGACCTGTGCATGTTACCGACATCACCTGTACACCTGTGACTAATAGACCTGTACATATTACTGACATCACCTGTACACCTGTGACTCATGTACCTGTGCATGTTACCGACATCACCTGTACACCTGTGACTAATAGACCTGTGCATGTTACTGACATCACGTGCACACCTGCGACTAATACACCTGTGCATGTTACTGACATCACCTGTGACTAATAGACCTGTGCATGTTACTGACATCACGTGTACACCTGTGACTAATACACCTGTGCATGTTACTGCCATCACCTGTACACCTGTGACTAATAGACCTGTGCATGTTACTGACATCACGTGTACACCTGTGACTAATAGACCTGTGCATGTTACTGACATCACCTGTACACCTGTGACTAATACACTTGTGCATGTTACTGACATCACCTGTACACCTGTGACTCATAGACCTGTGCATGTTACTGACATCACCTGTACACCTGTGACTAATAGACCTGTACATATTACTGACATCACCTGTACACCTGTGACTCATGTACCTGTGCATGTTACCGACATCACCTGTACACCTGTGACTAATACACTTGTGCATGTTACTGACATCACCTGTACACCTGTGACTCATAGACCTGTGCATGTTACTGACATCACCTGTACACCTGTGACTCATAGACCTGTGCATGTTACTGACATCACGTGTACACCTGTGACTAATACACCTGTGCATGTTACTGCCATCACCTGTACACCTGTGACTCATAGACCTGTGCATGTTACTGACATCACCTGTACACCTGTGACTCATAGACCTGTGCATGTTACTGACATCACCTGTACACCTGTGACTCATAGACCTGTGCATGTTACTGACATCACCTGTGACTCATACACCTGTGCATACCGACATCACCTGTGACTCACAGACGTGTGCATGAACCAGGCTGCACACATAATAGAAGACAGCTTGTCTTACAAGAACTTGTTCAAGACAATGGAATCCAACCCTCCTCTCCCACCTGGGCAAAAAGGGCTCGGGGGGGAAAGATTTGTGCAAACATTCCAAAAAGGCACTAAGGCACTAAGGCAATGGATGGAGAAAACCCAACATTGCTACACAAAACAGAGAATTTGCTCCTTGCTTAGCGTAACTATGATTCAGACTCTTGCAATGGTGTTTGTCCACAGGGACCTGAAATCCAAAGTGAATCCACTTAAGCCAAATGTGAAGAACAAACAGTACAGAAGTGTCAACAAGGTGTTTGAGTGTGGACCAGTCAGATCTTGTCAACATGGTGTTTGAGTGTGGACCAGTCAGATCTTGTCAACATGGTGTTTGAGTGTGGACCAGTCAGATCTTGTCAACATGGTGTTTGAGTGTGGACCAGTCAGATCCTGCCCATAACTACCAGACTACCAGGGGCATCAGGGTTCCACCTCCACCGTAGAGAGGTCCTGACATGTACAATAGCAGTGGGAGACAAACTTTACAAACGACACGTGGATCAAATCCAAGAGGTTTTGGTGCCACACAAAGGTTTATTCCAAAGTTGACAATCCCTGAGGTAACCCTGTCAGCCTTCCAGTTTCCTCTGCCTTCATCATGGAGGAGCAAGACTGGACACCTTCGAGGAAAATTCCTCTGCTTGAAGAAACTTTCTGCCAAGAAGCAATTGGGTTTGGAGATATGCGACCCAGAAGGTTGCTGTGTAGCTGTTTTTTTATATTTTTTCCATTTGTTTTCAAGTCATTTCCCATTTTGTTGTTCACAGAAGGGTTCCAACAATCTTGTCCACCTGTGTATTCTAATAATTGTTTATTAACAGTGAGTAATAGTAATGGTCATCAATTAACACGTTTCTATTTGGTTGCAGATTTGCTACCATAGCGGCAGTCAGACAGACCCTGACCAGAGAGACAAGCCCACAGACAAGTCTGACATTGACCTTCTTCGCCGCTACATCACCAAACATTTCCCAGGCCTCATCCCTGAGCCGGCCCTGGTGGAGAGCTGCATGTACACGGTCGGTGGCAACGCTCGAAAACCACATTCACAATCACGTGGAAGCCATGTGCAGCTTTAGGTGGAGGTTGATTTTAAAGTTACAAACCCCCTTTCCATATGAGTTGGGAAAGTGTGTTAGATGTAAATATAAACAGAATACAATGATTTGCAAATCCTTTTCAAGCCATATTCAGTTGAATATGCTACAAAGACAACATATTTCATGTTCACACTGATAAACTTTTTTTTTTTTCAAATAATCATTAACTTTAGAATTTGATGCCAGCAACACGTGACAAAGAAGTTGGGAAAGGTGGCACTAAATACTGATAAAGTTGAGGAATGCTCATCAAGCACAGGTGTGCAGGCTAATTGGGAACAGGTGGGTGCCATGATTGGCTATAAAAGCAGCTTCCATGAAATGCTAAGTAATTCACAAACAAGGATGGAGTGAGGTACACCACTTTGTAAGCAAATTGTCAAACAGTTTTAGAACAACATTTCTCAACGAGCTATTGCAAGGAATTTAGGGATTTTACCATCTACGGTCCGTAAAAACATCAAAAGTTTCAGCAAATCTGGAGAAATCACTGCACGTAAGCGATGATATTACGGACATTTGATTCTTCAGGCGGTACTGCATCAAAAACCGATATCAGTGTGTAAAGGATATCACCACATGGGTTTAGGAACACTTCATAAAACCACTGTCAGTAACTACAGTTGGTCGCTACATCAGTAAGTGCAAGTTAAAACTCTACAATGTAAAGCAAAAGCCATTCATCAACAACACCCTGGAACGCCGCCGGCTTGGCTGGGCCCGAGCTCATCTAAGATGGACTGATGCAAAGTGGAAAAGTGTTCTGTGGTCTGACGAGTCCACATTTCAAATTATATTTGGAAACTGTGGACGTGGTGTCCTCCGGAACAAAGAGGAAAATAACCATCCGGATTGTTATAGGCGCGAAGTGTAAAAGCCATCATGTGTGATGGTATGGGGGTGTATTAGTGCCCAAGGCATGGCTAACTTACACATCTGTGAAGGCACCATTAATGCTGAAAGGTCCATACAGGTTTTGGAGCAACATATGTTGTCATCCAAGCAACGATATCATGGACGCCCCTGCTTATTTCAGCAAGACAATGCCAAGCCACGTGTTACAACAGTGTGGTTTCGTAGTAAAAGAGTGCGGGTACTTTCCTGGCCCGCCTGCAGTCCAGACCTGTCTCCCATGGAAAATGTGTGGCGCATTATGAAGCGTAAAATAGGACAGCGGAGACCCTGGACTGTTGAAGGACTGAAGCTCTACATAAAACAAGAATGGGAAAGAATTCCACTTTCAAAGCTTCAACAATTAGTTTCCTCAGTTCCAAAACGTTTATTGAGTGTTGTTAAAAGAAAAGGTGATGTAACACAGTGGTGAACATGCCCTTTCCCAACTACTTTGGCACGTGTTGCAGCCATGAAATTCTAAAGTTAATTATTATTTGCAAAAAAAAAAAAAGTTTATGAGTTTGAACATCAAATATGTTGTCTTTGTAGCATATTCAACTGAATATGGGTTGGAAAGGATTTGCAAATCATTGTATTCTGTTTATATTTACATCTAACTCAATTTCCCAACTCGTATGGAAACAGGGTTTGTCTCCTCACTGAAGTATGCATGGACCTGATCATTATTCTCCAACATTCATTTGTTTAATATTGTAGAAATAACAGGCATGAGACAAAACTACAATCATTTCAAATGTTCAAATGACAACTTTCTGTCTTTAGGAATCACGAAAAGAAATGAAATAGTGATAGTGACAGCTTCATCATGCAGACTGAAGAAATTATGGAAGCACTCAATTCTGAGGAAAATATGGAATCATGAAAAATACAACACTAATAGTTTGTTGCACCACCTGTGGCTTTTATAAGAGTTTGTAGTCTCGAGGCATAGACTTAAGGAGTGACAAACGCTGCTCTTCATCAATCTTGCTCCAACGTTCTCTGATTGCTGTTGACAGATCAACTTTGAAGGTTGGAGTCTTGTCATGTTCCAGTTTCTTCTGTTTCCACCACACATGTTCAATTGGATGGAGATGCAGACTATTTGCAGGCCATGATATTGATCTTATGTGTCTTTTCTCAAGGAAAGTTTTCTTCTTTACAAATGTACCAAAGCCAGGATGGAAATGACCCTCAGAGAATCCCAGGATTCCTTGGTTCAAGGTGCATCCTGGCAATAGGAAGGAAATGGAAGCCAACTGCAGCAACATGGGAAGAAAAAGCCTCCCTCAGACCCCGGGACATAGTGGGGCACCTACAGCGTGGCAGAGGGGCCTTAGGGCTGGGTACAACAACACCTCCATGCAAAAAGGCTGCCCTAGGAGGCAGAGCTGTGTTGGAGCAGTTTCCCAAGCCCAGCAAGGTTGATGGATGAGATGGGATGGTGTGGAAAAGAGGAACATTGGATGGGCTTATTTATGTTACATGGAGTCTAGCAGGCTGAGCTTCATAATCAGAGCCACCTACGATGTCCAACTAACTTCATCTCTGGGGAGGAGAGGATCCGGCCTGTCTCCAGTCTGCAACCTCACGCAAGGTCAGCCTAATTCACAGGAAATACACATGGCGCCACAACCAGGTTTTGAGGTGCCTGGCTGCAGAACTGGAGCAGAAGAGGGTGACCAGCAACACCTTGCCCAAGTCCCACAGTTGACATCCTCCTTTATTCGGGAAGGAAATAAACAATGCAAGAAGCGAGCAGCTGCAGACTTAACGCAGCGAGAGATTGAGAAATGCAAGTGGACCTAAGCCAGAGGCCAACATTTCCACCAGAAATCACAGTAACCACCCTGCAGCCAGACTTGGTCCTCCGGTCCAACGCCTGCCAACGTGTCCTCATTGGTGAGTCCACGGTCCCGTGGGAAGATGCCATGGACGATGCATACGAAAGGAAAAGGCTCCACTATGCTAACTTAGCGGTCAAAGCAGAGAAGCAAGGCTGGAGCGTACGGGGTGCAGAGGCTTTGTAGCAAGCTCTACCACAAGGGTCCTCAAGGAGGAGGGAATCTGACGCCCAACATAAAGAAATCAAAGAACTTGCCAGGGTTGCTAAAGGAGCAACCACTTGTTGTGGCTTAAACGGAATGACACTTTATGGGCTGCTAAATGACCGCAGGGAGCCGCCAGACAATACGTACTGTACCTAGACCTCATCAACCTGTGCTGGGCCAGCCTAGGACAAAGACCAAATACCCAATGAGTCCAAGGCACACAAATGATGACATACTGTACCTAGACCTCATCAACCTGTGCTGGGCCAGCCTAGGACAAAGACCAAAACACCAAATGAGTCCAAGGCACACAAATGATGACACATACTGTACCTAGACCTCATCAACCTGTGCTGGGCCAGCCTAGGACAAAGGCCAAAACACCAAATGAGTTCAGGGCACACAAATAATGACACATACTGTACCTAGACCTCATCAACCTGTGCTGGGCCAGCCTAGGACAAAGGCCCAAACTCCCAATGAGTTCAGGGCACACAAATAATGACACATACTGTACCTAGACCTCATCAACCTGTACTGGGCCAGCCTAGGACAAAGGCCAAAACACCAAATGAGTCCAAGGCACACAAATGATGACACATACTGTACCTAGACCTCATCAACCTGTACTGGGCCAGCCTAGGACAAAGACCAAAACACCCAATGAGTCCAAGGCACACAAATGATGACACATACTGTACCTAGACCTCATCAACCTGTACTGGGCCAGCCTAGGACAAAGACCAAATACCCAGTGAGTCCAAGGCACACAAATGATGACATACTGTACCTAGACCTCATCAACCTGTGCTGGGCCAGCCTAGGACAAAGACCAAAACACCAAATGAGTCCAAGGCACACAAATGATGACACATACTGTACCTAGACCTCATCAACCTGTACTGGGCCAGCCTAGGACAAAGGCCAAAACACCAAATGAGTCCAAGGCACACAAATGATGACACATACTGTACCTAGACCTCATCAACCTGTACTGGGCCAGCCTAGGACAAAGACCAAAACACCCAATGAGTCCAAGGCACACAAATGATGACACATACTGTACCTAGACCTCATCAACCTGTACTGGGCCAGCCTAGGACAAAGACCAAATACCCAGTGAGTCCAAGGCACACAAATGATGACATACTGTACCTAGACCTCATCAACCTGTGCTGGGCCAGCCTAGGACAAAGACCAAAACACCAAATGAGTCCAAGGCACACAAATGATGACACATACTGTACCTAGACCTCATCAACCTGTGCTGGGCCAGCCTAGGACAAAGGCCAAAACACCAAATGAGTCCAAGGCACACAAATAATGACACATACTGTACCTAGACCTCATCAACCTGTACTGGGCCAGCCTAGGACAAAGGCCAAAACACCAAATGAGTTCAGGGCACACAAATAATGACACATACTGTACCTAGACCTCATCAACCTGTACTGGGCCAGCCTAGGACAAAGACCAAAACACCCAATGAGTCCAAGGCACACAAATGATGACACATACTGTACCTAGACCTCATCAACCTGTACTGGGCCAGCCTAGGACAAAGACCAAATACCCAGTGAGTCCAAGGCACACAAATAATGACACATACTGTACCTAGACCTCATCAACCTGTGCTGGGCCAGCCTAGGACAAAGGCCCAAACTCCCAATGAGTCCAGGGCACACAAATAATGACACATACTGTACCTAGACCTCATCAACCTGTACTGGGCCAGCCTAGGACAAAGGCCAAAACACCAAATGAGTCCAAGGCACACAAATGATGACACATACTGTACCTAGACCTCATCGACCTGTACTGGGCCAGCCTAGGACAAAGACCAAAACACCCAATGAGTCCAAGGCACACAAATGATGACACATACTGTACCTAGACCTCATCAACCTGTGCTGGGCCAGCCTAGGACAAAGACCAAATACCCAATGAGTCCAAGGCACACAAATGATGACATACTGTACCTAGACCTCATCAACCTGTGCTGGGCCAGCCTAGGACAAAGACCAAAACACCAAATGAGTCCAAGGCACACAAATGATGACACATACTGTACCTAGACCTCATCAACCTGTGCTGGGCCAGCCTAGGACAAAGGCCAAAACACCAAATGAGTTCAGGGCACACAAATAATGACACATACTGTACCTAGACCTCATCAACCTGTACTGGGCCAGCCTAGGACAAAGGCCAAAACACCAAATGAGTCCAAGGCACACAAATGATGACACATACTGTACCTAGACCTCATCAACCTGTACTGGGCCAGCCTAGGACAAAGACCAAAACACCCAATGAGTCCAAGGCACACAAATGATGACACATACTGTACCTAGACCTCATCAACCTGTACTGGGCCAGCCTAGGACAAAGACCAAATACCCAGTGAGTCCAAGGCACACAAATGATGACATACTGTACCTAGACCTCATCAACCTGTGCTGGGCCAGCCTAGGACAAAGACCAAAACACCAAATGAGTCCAAGGCACACAAATGATGACACATACTGTACCTAGACCTCATCAACCTGTGCTGGGCCAGCCTAGGACAAAGGCCAAAACACCAAATGAGTCGAAGGCACACAAATAATGACACATACTGTACCTAGACCTCATCAACCTGTACTGGGCCAGCCTAGGACAAAGGCCAAAACACCAAATGAGTTCAGGGCACACAAATAATGACACATACTGTACCTAGACCTCATCAACCTGTACTGGGCCAGCCTAGGACAAAGACCAAAACACCCAATGAGTCCAAGGCACACAAATGATGACACATACTGTACCTAGACCTCATCAACCTGTACTGGGCCAGCCTAGGACAAAGACCAAAACACCCAATGAGTCCAAGGCACACAAATGATGACACATACTGTACCTAGACCTCATCAACCTGTACTGGGCCAGCCTAGGACAAAGACCAAAACACCCAATGAGTCCAAGGCACACAAATGATGACACATACTGTACCTAGACCTCATCAACCTGTACTGGGCCAGCCTAGGACAAAGACCAAAACACCCAATGAGTCCAAGGCACACAAATGATGACACATACTGTACCTAGACCTCATCAACCTGTACTGGGCCAGCCTAGGACAAAGACCAAATACCCAGTGAGTCCAAGGCACACAAATGATGACACATACTGTACCTAGACCTCATCAACCTGTGCTGGGCCAGCCTAGGACAAAAGCCAAAACACCAAATGAGTCCAGGGCACACAAATAATGACATATACTGTACCTAGACCTCATCAACCTGTACTGGGCCAGCCTAGGACAAAGACCAAATACCCAGTGAGTCCAAGGCACACAAATAATGACACATACTGTACCTAGACCTCATCAACCTGTGCTGGGCCAGCCTAGGACAAAGGCCCAAACTCCCAATGAGTCCAGGGCACACAAATAATGACACATACTGTACCTAGACCTCATCAACCTGTACTGGGCCAGCCTAGGACAAAGGCCAAAACACCAAATGAGTCCAAGGCACACAAATGATGACACATACTGTACCTAGACCTCATCGACCTGTACTGGGCCAGCCTAGGACAAAGACCAAAACACCCAATGAGTCCAAGGCACACAAATGATGACACATACTGTACCTAGACCTCATCAACCTGTGCTGGGCCAGCCTAGGACAAAGACCAAATACCCAGTGAGTCCAAGGCACACAAATGATGACATACTGTACCTAGACCTCATCAACCTGTGCTGGGCCAGCCTAGGACAAAGACCAAAACACCAAATGAGTCCAAGGCACACAAATGATGACACATACTGTACCTAGACCTCATCAACCTGTGCTGGGCCAGCCTAGGACAAAGGCCAAAACACCAAATGAGTCCAAGGCACACAAATAATGACACATACTGTACCTAGACCTCATCAACCTGTACTGGGCCAGCCTAGGACAAAGGCCAAAACACCAAATGAGTTCAGGGCACACAAATAATGACACATACTGTACCTAGACCTCATCAACCTGTACTGGGCCAGCCTAGGACAAAGACCAAAACACCCAATGAGTCCAAGGCACACAAATGATGACACATACTGTACCTAGACCTCATCAACCTGTACTGGGCCAGCCTAGGACAAAGACCAAAACACCCAATGAGTCCAAGGCACACAAATGATGACACATACTGTACCTAGACCTCATCAACCTGTACTGGGCCAGCCTAGGACAAAGACCAAATACCCAGTGAGTCCAAGGCACACAAATGATGACACATACTGTACCTAGACCTCATCAACCTGTGCTGGGCCAGCCTAGGACAAAAGCCAAAACACCAAATGAGTCCAGGGCACACAAATAATGACATATACTGTACCTAGACCTCATCAACCTGTACTGGGCCAGCCTAGGACAAAGACCAAATACCCAGTGAGTCCAAGGCACACAAATGATGACACATACTGTACCTAGACCTCATCAACCTGTGCTGGGCCAGCCTAAGACAAAAGCCAAAACACCAAATGAGTCCAGGGCACACAAATAATGACACATACTGTACCTAGACCTCATCAACCTGTGCTGGGCCAGCCTAGGACAAAGGCCAAAACACCCAATGAGTCCAAGGCACACAAATAATGACACATACTGTACCTAGACCTCATCAACCTGTGCTTGGCCAGCCTAGGACAAAAGCCAAAACACCAAATGAGTCCAGGGCACACAAATAATGACACATACTGTACCTAGACCTCATCAACCTGTACTGGGCCAGCCTAGGACAAAGGCCAAAACACCCAATGAGTCCAAGGCACACAAATAATGACACATACTGTACCTAGACCTCATCAACCTGTGCTGGGCCAGCCTAGGACAAAGACCAAAACACCAAATGAGTCCAGGGCACACAAATGATGACACATACTGTACCTAGACCTCATCAACCTGTACTGGGCCAGCCTAGGACAAAGACCAAAACACCAAATGAGTCCAGGGCACACAAATAATGACACATACTGTACCTAGACCTCATCAACCTGTGCTGGGCCAGCCTAGGACAAAGGCCAAAACACCAAATGAGTCCAGGGCACACAAATAATGACACATACTGTACCTAGACCTCATCAACCTGTACTGGGCCAGCCTAGGACAAAGGCCAAAACACCCAATGAGTCCAAGGCACACAAATAATGACACATACTGTACCTAGACCTCATCAACCTGTGCTGGGCCAGCCTAGGACAAAGGCCAAAACACCAAATGAGTCCAAGGCACACAAATAATGACACATACTGTACCTAGACCTCATCAACCTGTGCTGGGCCAGCCTAGGACAAAGGCCAAAACACCAAATGAGTCCAGGGCACACAAATGATGACACATACTGTACCTAGACCTCATCAACCTGTGCTGGGCCAGCCTAGGACAAAAGCCAAAACACCAAATGAGTCCAGGGCACACAAATGATGACACATACTGTACCTAGACCTCATCAACCTGTGCTGGGCCAGCCTAGGACAAAGGCCCAAACTCCCAATGAGTCCAAGGCACACAAATAATGACACATACTGTACCTAGACCTCATCAACCTGTGCTGGGCCAGCCTAGGACAAAGGCCAAAACACCAAATGAGTCCAAGGCACACAAATAATGACACATACTGTACCTAGACCTCATCAACCTGTACTGGGCCAGCCTAGGACAAAGACCAAATACCCAGTGAGTCCAAGGCACACAAATGATGACACATACTGTACCTAGACCTCATCAACCTGTGCTGGGCCAGCCTAGGACAAAAGCCAAAACACCAAATGAGTCCAGGGCACACAAATGATGACACATACTGTACCTAGACCTCATCAACCTGTACTGGGCCAGCCTAGGACAAAGGCCAAAACACCCAATGAGTCCAAGGCACACAAATAATGACACATACTGTACCCAGACCTCATCAACCTGTGCTGGGCCAGCCTAGGACAAAAGCCAAAACACCAAATGAGTCCAGGGCACACAAATAATGACATATACTGTACCTAGACCTCATCAACCTGTACTGGGCCAGCCTAGGACAAAGACCAAATACCCAGTGAGTCCAAGGCACACAAATGATGACACATACTGTACCTAGACCTCATCAACCTGTGCTGGGCCAGCCTAGGACAAAAGCCAAAACACCAAATGAGTCCAGGGCACACAAATGATGACACATACTGTACCTAGACCTCATCAACCTGTGCTGGGCCAGCCTAGGACAAAGGCCAAAACACCCAATGAGTCCAAGGCACACAAATAATGACACATACTGTACCTAGGCCTCATCAACCTGTGCTGGGCCAGCCTAGGACAAAAGCCAAAACACCAAATGAGTCCAGGGCACACAAATGATGACACATACTGTACCTAGACCTCATCAACCTGTACTGGGCCAGCCTAGGACAAAGGCCAAAACACCCAATGAGTCCAAGGCACACAAATAATGACACATACTGTACCTAGACCTCATCAACCTGTGCTGGGCCAGCCTAGGACAAAGGCCAAAACACCAAATGAGTCCAGGGCACACAAATAATGACACATACTGTACCTAGACCTCATCAACCTGTACTGGGATAGCCTAGGACAAAGGCCAAAACACCCAATGAGTCCAGGGCACACAAATAATGACACATACTGTACCTAGACCTCATCAACCTGTGCTGGGCCAGCCTAGGACAAAGGCCAAAACACCAAATGAGTCCAAGGCACACAAATAATGACACATACTGTACCTAGACCTCATCAACCTGTGCTGGGCCAGCCTAGGACAAAGACCAAAACACCAAATGAGTCCAGGGCACACAAATAATGACACATACTGTACCTAGACCTCATCAACCTGTGCTGGGCCAGCCTAGGACAAAGGCCAAAACACCAAATGAGTCCAGGGCACACAAATAATGACACATACTGTACCTAGACCTCATCAACCTGTACTGGGCCAGCCTAGGACAAAGGCCAAAACACCCAATGAGTCCAAGGCACACAAATAATGACACATACTGTACCTAGACCTCATCAACCTGTGCTGGGCCAGCCTAGGACAAAGGCCCAAACTCCCAATGAGTTCAGGGCACACAAATAATGACACATACTGTACCTAGACCTCATCAACCTGTACTGGGCCAGCCTAGGACAAAGGCCAAAACACCAAATGAGTCCAAGGCACACAAATGATGACACATACTGTACCTAGACCTCATCAACCTGTACTGGGCCAGCCTAGGACAAAGACCAAAACACCCAATGAGTCCAAGGCACACAAATGATGACACATACTGTACCTAGACCTCATCAACCTGTACTGGGCCAGCCTAGGACAAAGACCAAATACCCAGTGAGTCCAAGGCACACAAATGATGACATACTGTACCTAGACCTCATCAACCTGTGCTGGGCCAGCCTAGGACAAAGACCAAAACACCAAATGAGTCCAAGGCACACAAATGATGACACATACTGTACCTAGACCTCATCAACCTGTGCTGGGCCAGCCTAGGACAAAGGCCAAAACACCAAATGAGTCCAAGGCACACAAATAATGACACATACTGTACCTAGACCTCATCAACCTGTACTGGGCCAGCCTAGGACAAAGGCCAAAACACCAAATGAGTTCAGGGCACACAAATAATGACACATACTGTACCTAGACCTCATCAACCTGTACTGGGCCAGCCTAGGACAAAGACCAAAACACCCAATGAGTCCAAGGCACACAAATGATGACACATACTGTACCTAGACCTCATCAACCTGTACTGGGCCAGCCTAGGACAAAGACCAAAACACCCAATGAGTCCAAGGCACACAAATGATGACACATACTGTACCTAGACCTCATCAACCTGTACTGGGCCAGGCTAGGACAAAGACCAAATACCCAGTGAGTCCAAGGCACACAAATGATGACACATACTGTACCTAGACCTCATCAACCTGTGCTGGGCCAGCCTAGGACAAAAGCCAAAACACCAAATGAGTCCAGGGCACACAAATAATGACATATACTGTACCTAGACCTCATCAACCTGTACTGGGCCAGCCTAGGACAAAGACCAAATACCCAGTGAGTCCAAGGCACACAAATGATGACACATACTGTACCTAGACCTCATCAACCTGTGCTGGGCCAGCCTAAGACAAAAGCCAAAACACCAAATGAGTCCAGGGCACACAAATAATGACACATACTGTACCTAGACCTCATCAACCTGTGCTGGGCCAGCCTAGGACAAAGGCCAAAACACCCAATGAGTCCAAGGCACACAAATAATGACACATACTGTACCTAGACCTCATCAACCTGTGCTGGGCCAGCCTAGGACAAAAGCCAAAACACCAAATGAGTCCAGGGCACACAAATGATGACACATACTGTACCTAGACCTCATCAACCTGTACTGGGCCAGCCTAGGACAAAGGCCAAAACACCCAATGAGTCCAAGGCACACAAATAATGACACATACTGTACCTAGACCTCATCAACCTGTGCTGGGCCAGCCTAGGACAAAAGCCAAAACACCAAATGAGTCCAGGGCACACAAATGATGACACATACTGTACCTAGACCTCATCAACCTGTGCTGGGCCAGCCTAGGACAAAGGCCCAAACTCCCAATGAGTCCTGGGCACAGTAATGATGACACATACTGTACCTAGACCTCATCAACCTGTGCTGGGCCAGCCTAGGACAAAGACCAAAACACCAAATGAGTCCAGGGCACACAAATGATGACACATACTGTACCTAGACCTCATCAACCTGTACTGGGCCAGCCTAGGACAAAGACCAAAACACCAAATGAGTCCAGGGCACACAAATAATGACACATACTGTACCTAGACCTCATCAACCTGTGCTGGGCCAGCCTAGGACAAAGGCCAAAACACCAAATGAGTCCAGGGCACACAAATAATGACACATACTGTACCTAGACCTCATCAACCTGTGCTGGGCCAGCCTAGGACAAAAGCCAAAACACCAAATGAGTCCAGGGCACACAAATGATGACACATACTGTACCTAGACCTCATCAACCTGTACTGGGCCAGCCTAGGACAAAGGCCAAAACACCAAATGAGTCCAGGGCACACAAATGATGACACATACTGTACCTAGACCTCATCAACCTGTGCTGGGCCAGCCTAGGACAAAAGCCAAAACACCAAATGAGTCCAGGGCACACAAATGATGACACATACTGTACCTAGACCTCATCAACCTGTACTGGGCCAGCCTAGGACAAAGACCAAATACCCAGTGAGTCCAAGGCACACAAATGATGACACATACTGTACCTAGACCTCATCAACCTGTGCTGGGCCAGCCTAGGACAAAAGCCAAAACACCAAATGAGTCCAGGGCACACAAATGATGACACATACTGTACCTAGACCTCATCAACCTGTGCTGGGCCAGCCTAGGACAAAGACCAAATACCCAGTGAGTCCAAGGCACACAAATGATGACACATACTGTACCTAGACCTCATCAACCTGTGCTGGGCCAGCCTAGGACAAAAGCCAAAACACCAAATGAGTCCAGGGCACACAAATGATGACACATACTGTACCTAGACCTCATCAACCTGTGCTGGGCCAGCCTAGGACAAAGGCCAAAACACCCAATGAGTCCAAGGCACACAAATAATGACACATACTGTACCTAGACCTCATCAACCTGTGCTGGGCCAGCCTAGGACAAAGGCCAAAACACCAAATGAGTCCAAGGCACACAAATGATGACACATACTGTACCTAGACCTCATCAACCTGTGCTGGGCCAGCCTAGGACAAAAGCCAAAACACCAAATGAGTCCAGGGCACACAAATGATGACACATACTGTACCTAGACCTCATCAACCTGTACTGGGCCAGCCTAGGACAAAGGCCAAAACACCCAATGAGTCCAAGGCACACAAATAATGACACATACTGTACCCAGACCTCATCAACCTGTGCTGGGCCAGCCTAGGACAAAAGCCAAAACACCAAATGAGTCCAGGGCACACAAATAATGACATATACTGTACCTAGACCTCATCAACCTGTACTGGGCCAGCCTAGGACAAAGACCAAATACCCAGTGAGTCCAAGGCACACAAATGATGACACATACTGTACCTAGACCTCATCAACCTGTGCTGGGCCAGCCTAGGACAAAGGCCAAAACACCCAATGAGTCCAAGGCACACAAATAATGACACATACTGTACCTAGACCTCATCAACCTGTGCTGGGCCATTCTAGGACAAAAGCCAAAACACCAAATGAGTCCAGGGCACACAAATGATGACACATACTGTACCTAGACCTCATCAACCTGTACTGGGCCAGCCTAGGACAAAGGCCAAAACACCCAATGAGTCCAAGGCACACAAATAATGACACATACTGTACCTACACCTCATCAACCTGTGCTGGGCCAGCCTAGGACAAAGGCCCAAACTCCCAATGAGTCCTGGGCACAGTAATGATGACACATACTGTACCTAGACCTCATCAACCTGTGCTGGGCCAGCCTAGGACAAAGGCCCAAACTCCCAATGAGTCCTGGGCACAGTAATGATGACACATACTGTACCTAGACCTCATCAACCTGTGCTGGGCCAGCCTAGGACAAAGACCAAAACACCAAATGAGTCCAGGGCACACAAATAATGACACATACTGTACCTAGACCTCATCAACCTGTGCTGGGCCAGCCTAGGACAAAGGCCAAAACACCAAATGAGTCCAGGGCACACAAATAATGACACATACTGTACCTAGACCTCATCAACCTGTACTGGGCCAGCCTAGGACAAAGGCCAAAACACCCAATGAGTCCAAGGCACACAAATAATGACACATACTGTACCTAGACCTCATCAACCTGTGCTGGGCCAGCCTAGGACAAAAGCCAAAACACCAAATGAGTCCAGGGCACACAAATGATGACACATACTGTACCTAGACCTCATCAACCTGTACTGGGCCAGCCTAGGACAAAGGCCAAAACACCCAATGAGTCCAAGGCACACAAATAATGACACATACTGTACCTACACCTCATCAACCTGTGCTGGGCCAGCCTAGGACAAAGGCCCAAACTCCCAATGAGTCCTGGGCACAGTAATGATGACACATACTGTACCTAGACCTCATCAACCTGTGCTGGGCCAGCCTAGGACAAAGGCCCAAACTCCCAATGAGTCCTGGGCACAGTAATGATGACACATACTGTACCTAGACCTCATCAACCTGTGCTGGGCCAGCCTAGGACAAAGACCAAAACACCAAATGAGTCCAGGGCACACAAATAATGACACATACTGTACCTAGACCTCATCAACCTGTGCTGGGCCAGCCTAGGACAAAGGCCAAAACACCCAATGAGTCCAAGGCACACAAATAATGACACATACTGTACCTAGACCTCATCAACCTGTGCTGGGCCAGCCTAGGACAAAAGCCAAAACACCAAATGAGTCCAGGGCACACAAATGATGACACATACTGTACCTAGACCTCATCAACCTGTGCTGGGCCAGCCTAGGACAAAGGCCCAAACTCCCAATGAGTCCTGGGCACAGTAATGATGACACATACTGTACCTAGACCTCATCAACCTGTACTGGGCCAGCCTAGGACAAAGGCCAAAACACCCAATGAGTCCAGGGCACACAAATGATGACACATACTGTACCTAGACCTCATCAACCTGTGCTGGGCCAGCCTAGGACAAAGGCCCAAACTCCCAATGAGTCCAAGGCACACAAATAATGACACATACTGTACCTAGACCTCATCAACCTGTACTGGGCCAGCCTAGGACAAAGGCCCAAACTCCCAATGAGTCCAAGGCACACAAATAATGACACATACTGTACCTAGACCTCATCAACCTGTGCTGGGCCAGCCTAGGACAAAGGCCAAAACACCAAATGAGTCCAAGGCACACAAATAATGACACATACTGTACCTAGACCTCATCAACCTGTGCTGGGCCAGCCTAGGACAAAAGCCAAAACACCAAATGAGTCCAGGGCACACAAATGATGACACATACTGTACCTAGACCTCATCAACCTGTGCTGGGCCAGCCTAGGACAAAGGCCAAAACACCCAATGAGTCCAAGGCACACAAATAATGACACATACTGTACCTAGACCTCATCAACCTGTGCTGGGCCAGCCTAGGACAAAAGCCAAAACACCAAATGAGTCCAGGGCACACAAATGATGACACATACTGTACCTAGACCTCATCAACCTGTGCTGGGCCAGCCTAGGACAAAGGCCAAAACACCCAATGAGTCCAAGGCACACAAATAATGACACATAATGTACCTAGACCTCATCAACCTGTGCTGGGCCAGCCTAGGACAAAGGCCCAAACTCCCAATGAGTCCTGGGCACAGTAATGATGACACATACTGTACCTAGACCTCATCAACCTGTACTAGGCCAGCCTAGGACAAAGACCAAAACACCAAATGAGTCCAGGGCACACAAATAATGACACATACTGTACCTAGACCTCATCAACCTGTGCTGGGCCAGCCTAGGACAAAGGCCAAAACACCAAATGAGTCCAGGGCACACAAATAATGACACATACTGTACCTAGACCTCATCAACCTGTGCTGGGCCAGCCTAGGACAAAGACCAAAACACCAAATGAGTCCAAGGCACACAAATAATGACACATACTGTACCTAGACCTCATCAACCTGTGCTGGGCCAGCCTAGGACAAAGACCAAAACACCAAATGAGTCCAGGGCACACAAATAATGACACATACTGTACCTAGACCTCATCAACCTGTACTGGGCCAGCCTAGGACAAAGACCAAAACACCAAATGAGTCCAGGGCACACAAATAATGACACATACTGTACCTAGACCTCATCAACCTGTGCTGGGCCAGCCTAGGACAAAGGCCAAAACACCAAATGAGTCCAGGGCACACAAATAATGACACATACTGTACCTAGACCTCATCAACCTGTACTGGGCCAGCCTAGGACAAAGGCCAAAACACCCAATGAGTCCAAGGCACACAAATGATGACACATACTGTACCTAGACCTCATCAACCTGTGCTGGGCCAGCCTAGGACAAAGGCCAAAACACCAAATGAGTCCAGGGCACACAAATAATGACACATACTGTACCTAGACCTCATCAACCTGTACTGGGCCAGCCTAGGACAAAGGCCAAAACACCCAATGAGTCCAAGGCACACAAATAATGACACATACTGTACCTAGACCTCATCAACCTGTGCTGGGCCAGCCTAGGACAAAGGCCAAAACACCAAATGAGTCCAAGGCACACAAATAATGACACATTCTGTACCTAGACCTCATCAACCTGTGCTGGGCCAGCCTAGGACAAAAGCCAAAACACCAAATGAGTCCAGGGCACACAAATGATGACACATACTGTACCTAGACCTCATCAACCTGTACTGGGCCAGCCTAGGACAAAGGCCAAAACACCCAATGAGTCCAAGGCACACAAATAATGACACATACTGTACCTAGACCTCATCAACCTGTGCTGGGCCAGCCTAGGACAAAGGCCAAAACACCAAATGAGTCCAAGGCACACAAATGATGACACATACTGTACCTAGACCTCATCAACCTGTGCTGGGCCAGCCTAGGACAAAAGCCAAAACACCAAATGAGTCCAGGGCACACAAATGATGACACATACTGTACCTAGACCTCATCAACCTGTACTGGGCCAGCCTAGGACAAAGGCCAAAACACCCAATGAGTCCAAGGCACACAAATAATGACACATACTGTACCTACACCTCATCAACCTGTGCTGGGCCAGCCTAGGACAAAGGCCCAAACTCCCAATGAGTCCTGGGCACAGTAATGATGACACATACTGTACCTAGACCTCATCAATCTGTGCTGGGCCAGCCTAGGACAAAGGCCAAAACACCAAATGAGTCCAGGGCACACAAATAATGACACATACTGTACCTAGACCTCATCAACCTGTGCTGGGCCAGCCTAGGACAAAGGCCAAAACACCAAATGAGTCCAGGGCACACAAATGATGACACATACTGTACCTAGACCTCATCAACCTGTGCTGGGCCAGCCTAGGACAAAGGCCAAAACACCCAATGAGTCCAAGGCACACAAATAATGACACATACTGTACCTAGACCTCATCAACCTGTGCTGGGCCAGCCTAGGACAAAGACCAAAACACCAAATGAGTCCAGGGCACACAAATAATGACACATACTGTACCTAGACCTCATCAACCTGTACTGGGCCAGCCTAGGACAAAGACCAAAACACCAAATGAGTCCAGGGCACACAAATAATGACACATACTGTACCTAGACCTCATCAACCTGTACTGGGCCAGCCTAGGACAAAGGCCAAAACACCCAATGAGTCCAAGGCACACAAATAATGACACATACTGTACCTAGACCTCATCAACCTGTACTGGGCCAGCCTAGGACAAAGACCAAAACACCAAATGAGTCCAGGGCACACAAATAATGACACATACTGTACCTAGACCTCATCAACCTGTACTGGGCCAGCCTAGGACAAAGGCCAAAACACCCAATGAGTCCAAGGCACACAAATAATGACACATACTGTACCTAGACCTCATCAACCTGTGCTGGGCCAGCCTAGGACAAAGGCCCAAACTCCCAATGAGTCCTGAGCACAGTAATGATGACACATACTGTACCTAGACCTCATCAACCTGTGCTGGGCCAGCCTAGGACAAAGACCAAAACACCAAATGAGTCCAGGGCACACAAATAATGACACATACTGTACCTAGACCTCATCAACCTGTGCTGGGCCAGCCTAGGACAAAGGCCAAAACACCAAATGAGTCCAGGGCACACAAATAATGACACATACTGTACCTAGACCTCATCAACCTGTACTGGGCCAGCCTAGGACAAAGACCAAAACACCAAATGAGTCCAGGGCACACAAATAATGACACATACTGTACCTAGACCTCATCAACCTGTACTGGGCCAGCCTAGGACAAAGACCAAAACACCAAATGAGTCCAGGGCACACAAATGATGACACATACTGTACCTAGACCTCATCAACCTGTGCTGGGCCAGCCTAGGACAAAGACCAAAACACCAAATGAGTCCAGGGCACACAAATAATGACACATACTGTACCTAGACCTCATCAACCTGTGCTGGGCCAGCCTAGGACAAAGGCCAAAACACCAAATGAGTCCAGGGCACACAAATGATGACACATACTGTACCTAGACCTCATCAACCTGTACTGGGCCAGCCTAGGACAAAGGCCAAAACACCCAATGAGTCCAAGGCACACAAATAATGACACATACTGTACCTAGACCTCATCAACCTGTGCTGGGCCAGCCTAGGACAAAAGCCAAAACACCAAATGAGTCCAGGGCACACAAATGATGACACATACTGTACCTAGACCTCATCAAGCTGTGCTGGGCCAGCCTAGGACACAGACCAAAACACCCAATGAGTCCAGGGCACACAAATAATGACACATACTGTACCTAGACCTCATCAACCTGTACTGGGCCAGCCTAGGACAAAGGCCAAAACACCCAATGAGTCCAAGGCACACAAATAATGACACATACTGTACCTAGACCTCATCAACCTGTGCTGGGCCAGCCTAGGACAAAGGCCCAAACTCCCAATGAGTCCTGAGCACAGTAATGATGACACATACTGTACCTAGACCTCATCAACCTGTGCTGGGCCAGCCTAGGACAAAGACCAAAACACCAAATGAGTCCAGGGCACACAAATAATGACACATACTGTTCCTAGACCTCATCAACCTGTGCTGGGCCAGCCTAGGACAAAGGCCAAAACACCAAATGAGTCCAGGGCACACAAATAATGACACATACTGTACCTAGACCTCATCAACCTGTACTGGGCCAGCCTAGGACAAAGTCCAAAACACCAAATGAGTCCAGGGCACACAAATAATGACACATACTGTACCTAGACCTCATCAACCTGTGCTGGGCCAGCCTAGGACAAAGACCAAAACACCAAATGAGTCCAAGGCACACAAATAATGACACATACTGTACCTAGACCTCATCAACCTGTGCTGGGCCAGCCTAGGACAAAGGCCAAAACACCAAATGAGTCCAAGGCACACAAATAATGACACATACTGTACCTAGACCTCATCAACCTGTGCTGGGCCAGCCTAGGACAAAAGCCAAAACACCAAATGAGTCCAGGGCACACAAATGATGACACATACTGTACCTAGACCTCATCAACCTGTGCTGGGCCAGCCTAGGACAAAGACCAAAACACCAAATGAGTCCAGGGCACACAAATAATGACACATACTGTACCTAGACCTCATCAACCTGTACTGGGCCAGCCTAGGACAAAGACCAAAACACCAAATGAGTCCAGGGCACACAAATAATGACACATACTGTACCTAGACCTCATCAACCTGTACTGGGCCAGCCTAGGACAAAGGCCAAAACACCCAATGAGTCCAAGGCACACAAATAATGACACATACTGTACCTAGACCTCATCAACCTGTACTGGGCCAGCCTAGGACAAAGACCAAAACACCAAATGAGTCCAGGGCACACAAATAATGACACATACTGTACCTAGACCTCATCAACCTGTACTGGGCCAGCCTAGGACAAAGGCCAAAACACCCAATGAGTCCAAGGCACACAAATAATGACACATACTGTACCTAGACCTCATCAACCTGTGCTGGGCCAGCCTAGGACAAAGGCCCAAACTCCCAATGAGTCCTGAGCACAGTAATGATGACACATACTGTACCTAGACCTCATCAACCTGTGCTGGGCCAGCCTAGGACAAAGACCAAAACACCAAATGAGTCCAGGGCACACAAATAATGACACATACTGTACCTAGACCTCATCAACCTGTACTGGGCCAGCCTAGGACAAAGACCAAAACACCAAATGAGTCCAGGGCACACAAATAATGACACATACTGTACCTAGACCTCATCAACCTGTGCTGGGCCAGCCTAGGACAAAGACCAAAACACCAAATGAGTCCAAGGCACACAAATGATGACACATACTGTACCTAGACCTCATCAACCTGTGCTGGGCCAGCCTAGGACAAAGGCCAAAACACCAAATGAGTCCAGGGCACACAAATAATGACACATACTGTACCTAGACCTCATCAACCTGTACTGGGCCAGCCTAGGACAAAGACCAAAACACCAAATGAGTCCAGGGCACACAAATAATGACACATACTGTACCTAGACCTCATCAACCTGTGCTGGGCCAGCCTAGGACAAAGACCAAAACACCAAATGAGTCCAAGGCACACAAATAATGACACATACTGTACCTAGACCTCATCAACCTGTGCTGGGCCAGCCTAGGACAAAGACCAAAACACCAAATGAGTCCAGGGCACACAAATAATGACACATACTGTACCTAGACCTCATCAACCTGTGCTGGGCCAGCCTAGGACAAAGGCCAAAACACCAAATGAGTCCAGGGCACACAAATGATGACACATACTGTACCTAGACCTCATCAACCTGTACTGGGCCAGCCTAGGACAAAGGCCAAAACACCCAATGAGTCCAAGGCACACAAATAATGACACATACTGTACCTAGACCTCATCAACCTGTGCTGGGCCAGCCTAGGACAAAAGCCAAAACACCAAATGAGTCCAGGGCACACAAATGATGACACATACTGTACCTAGACCTCATCAAGCTGTGCTGGGCCAGCCTAGGACAAAGACCAAAACACCCAATGAGTCCAGGGCACACAAATAATGACACATACTGTACCTAGACCTCATCAACCTGTACTGGGCCAGCCTAGGACAAAGGCCAAAACACCCAATGAGTCCAAGGCACACAAATAATGACACATACTGTACCTAGACCTCATCAACCTGTGCTGGGCCAGCCTAGGACAAAGGCCCAAACTCCCAATGAGTCCTGAGCACAGTAATGATGACACATACTGTACCTAGACCTCATCAACCTGTGCTGGGCCAGCCTAGGACAAAGGCCCAAACTCCCAATGAGTCCTGAGCACAGTAATGATGACACATACTGTACCTAGACCTCATCAACCTGTGCTGGGCCAGCCTAGGACAAAGGCCAAAACACCAAATGAGTCCAGGGCACACAAATAATGACACATACTGTACCTAGACCTCATCAACCTGTACTGGGCCAGCCTAGGACAAAGACCAAAACACCAAATGAGTCCAGGGCACACAAATAATGACACATACTGTACCTAGACCTCATCAACCTGTGCTGGGCCAGCCTAGGACAAAGACCAAAACACCAAATGAGTCCAAGGCACACAAATAATGACACATACTGTACCTAGACCTCATCAACCTGTGCTGGGCCAGCCTAGGACAAAGGCCAAAACACCAAATGAGTCCAAGGCACACAAATAATGACACATACTGTACCTACACCTCATCAACCTGTGCTGGGCCAGCCTAGGACAAAAGCCAAAACACCAAATGAGTCCAGGGCACACAAATGATGACACATACTGTACCTAGACCTCATCAACCTGTACTGGGCCAGCCTAGGACAAAGGCCAAAACACCCAATGAGTCCAAGGCACACAAATAATGACACATACTGTACCTAGACCTCATCAACCTGTGCTGGGCCAGCCTAGGACAAAAGCCAAAACACCAAATGAGTCCAGGGCACACAAATGATGACACATACTGTACCTAGACCTCATCAAGCTGTGTTGGGCCAGCCTAGGACAAAGGCCCAAACTCCCAATGAGTCCTGGGCACAGTAATGATGACACATACTGTACCTAGACCTCATCAACCTGTGCTGGGCCAGCCTAGGACAAAGACCAAAACACCAAATGAGTCCAGGGCACACAAATGATGACACATACTGTACCTAGACCTCATCAACCTGTACTGGGCCAGCCTAGGACAAAGACCAAAACACCAAATGAGTCCAGGGCACACAAATGATGACACATACTGTACCTAGACCTCATCAACCTGTACTGGGCCAGCCTAGGACAAAGACCAAAACACCAAATGAGTCCAGGGCACACAAATGATGACACATACTGTACCTAGACCTCATCAACCTGTACTGGGCCAGCCTAGGACAAAGACCAAAACACCAAATGAGTCCAGGGCACACAAATGATGACACATACTGTACCTAGACCTCATCAACCTGTGCTGGGCCAGCCTAGGACAAAGGCCCAAACTCCCAATGAGTCCTGGGCACAGTAATGATGACACATACTGTACCTAGACCTCATCAACCTGTGCTGGGCCAGCCTAGGACAAAGACCAAAACACCAAATGAGTCCAGGGCACACAAATGATGTCACATACTGTACCTAGACCTCATCAACCTGTACTGGGCCAGCCTAGGACAAAGACCAAAACACCAAATGAGTCCAGGGCACACAAATGATGACACATACTGTACCTAGACCTCATCAACCTGTACTGGGCCAGCCTAGGACAAAGACCAAAACACCAAATGAGTCCAGGGCACACAAATGATGACACATACTGTACCTAGACCTCATCAACCTGTGCTGGGCCAGCCTAGGACAAAGGCCCAAACTCCCAATGAGTCCAAGGCACAGTAATGATGATGTGTTGTTTGGCGACCATCTTAGTGGTCAATGCCAATCCCATTTAAGAAGACGTCTCTCCAATATGTACTGATCTCATCCGGGAATACAAGATCCAGTCCTATTAGGCAAAACAAATATGGTCATCATCCCTGTGGAAGTTGCCCTCCCATGGGTCCTCCAGACCACCAAGCATCGACATGAGAGCCCGGGTTTCAGGATGTAATATGGGTTTATTTTCAGGGTTTTCCATTCTTTTGCTTTTCAGCACAAAGTCAGTCCCTCCGTGTTGGTGTCTGTGTTACTCTCTCTCGCGCTCTCGCTCCAGCTCCAACACCTCTCTCCTCCCAGCTGATGCCTTTTAACAGAGCGACAGGTGATTAGATAACCAGGCCCAGGTGGGCCATCTACGCACCTGTCGCTGATCTCGAAGCCGGTCCTGGCACACCCCGCTTTGCTGCAGGGCCGCAGGCCACGCCCCACTCCACAATCTCCAAGTATCCTTTTGATTAAGGAATTAAAAAAAAGTCCAAAATGGCCTTGTAAACTTGAGCATTTTTGGAAGCTGTAATGACTGCAAATGTGCATGTTTAGTTCAGGCAGTCGTCTTCAACAATCTTTTAGTTCAGGCAGTCGTCTTCAACAATCTTTTAGTTCAGGCAGTCGTCTTCAACAATCTTTTAGTTCAGGCAGTCGTCTTCAACAATCTTTTAGTTCAGGCAGTCGTCTTCAACAATCTTTTAGTTCAGGCAGTCGTCTTCAACAATCTTTTAGTTCAGGCAGTCGTCTTCAACAATCTTTTAGTTCAGGCAGTCGTCTTCAACAATCTTTTAGTTCAGGCAGTCGTCTTCAACAATCTTTTAGTTCAGGCAGTCGTCTTCAACAATCTTTTAGTTCAGGCAGTCGTCTTCAACAATCTTTTAGTTCAGGCAGTCGTCTTCAACAATCTTTTAGTTCAGGCAGTCGTCTTCAACAATCTCATTGCATTGCACCAAAGTGGCGGTGGCATCAAGCAGCCACCATTCATCACCGAATAGGACCTTCATCCAGTCATTCGTAGTCCACGATTGCTTTTCCTTGTCCTTTTTCTGTTTAGGCGTTAATGACGGCTTTCATTTAGTTTTTCTTTATTTTAATCCTTTTTGCTTTCGCAAGGATCCCAAATGTCTGCTATTTAGCAGAATTACGCTATTTTTCTAGCCAATGCGGTCATTTTTTCCGATGTCCGTAAAAAAAGGAGAACCAATCTGTATTGATGGAGTCAGGTTGATGAAGGTGGACCCCGACTTAAACAAGTTGAAAAACTTATTGGGGTGTTACCATTTAGTGGTCACCTGTACACAATATGTACTGTACTGTGCAATCTACTAATAAAAGTGTCAATCAATCAATCAATCAAAGGTTGCTGTGGTTGTGCGGGGGAGGGTCCAAGGACGAGGTTGTGCGGGGGAGGGTCCAAGGACGAGGTTGTGCGGGGGAGGGTCCAAGGACCAGGTTGTGCGGGGGAGGGTCCAAGGACGAAGTTGTGCGGGGGAGGGTCCAAGGACGAGGTTGTGCGGGGGAGGGTCCAAGGACGAGGTTGTGCGGGGGAGGGTCCAAGGACGAGGTTGTGCGGGGGAGGGTCCAAGGACGAGGTTGTGCGGGGGAGGGTCCAAGGACGAGGTTGTGCGGGGGAGGGTCCAAGGACGAGGTTGTGCGGGGGAGGGTCCAAGGACCAGGTTGTGCGGGGGAGGGTCCAAGGACGAAGTTGTGCGGGGGAGGGTCCAAGGACGAGGTTGTGCGGGGGAGGGTCCAAGGACGAGGTTGTGCGGGGGAGGGTCCAAGGACGAGGTTGTGCGGGGGAGGGTCCAAGGACGAGGTTGTGCGGGGGAGGGTCCAAGGACGAGGTCGTGCGGGGGAGGGTCCAAGGACGAGGTCGTGCGGGGGAGGGTCCAAGGACGAGGTTGTGCGGGGGAGGGTCCAAGGACGAGGTCGTGCGGGGGAGGGTCCAAGGACGAGGTTGTGCGGGGTAGGGTCCAAGGACGAGGTTGTGCGGGGGAGGGTCCAAGGACCAGGTTGTGCGGGGGAGGGTCCAAGGACCAGGTTGTGCGGTGGAGGGTCCAAGGACGAGGTCGTGCGGGGGAGGGTCCAAGGACGAGGTTGTGCGGGGGAGGGTCCAAGGACGAGGTTGTGCGGGGGAGGGTCCAAGGACGAGGTTGTGCGGGGGAGGGTCCAAGGACGAGGTCGTGCGGGGGAGGGTCCAAGGACGAGGTCGTGCGGGGGAGGGTCCAAGGACGAGGTCGTGCGGGGGAGGGTCCAAGGACGAGGTCGTGCGGGGGAGGGTCCAAGGACGAGGTCGTGCGGGGGAGGGTCCAAGGACGAGGTCGTGCGGGGTAGGGTCCAAGGACGAGGTCGTGCGGGGGAGGGTCCAAGGACGAGGTTGTGCGAGGGAGGGTCCAAGGACGAGGTTGTGCGGGGGAGGGTCCAAGGACGAGGTTGTGCGGGGGAGGGTCCAAGGACGAGGTTGTGCGGGGTAGGGTCCAAGGACGAGGTTGTGCGGGGGAGGGTCCAAGGACCAGGTTGTGCGGGGGAGGGTCCAAGGACGAGGTCGTGCGGGGGAGGGTCCAAGGACGAGGTCGTGCGGGGGAGGGTCCAAGGACGAGGTCGTGCGGGGGAGGGTCCAAGGACGAGGTCGTGCGGGGGAGGGTCCAAGGACGAGGTTGTGCGGGGGAGGGTCCAAGGACCAGGTTGTGCGGGGGAGGGTCCAAGGACGAGGTCGTGCGGGGGAGGGTCCAAGGACGAGGTCGTGCGGGGGAGGGTCCAAGGACGAGGTCGTGCGGGGGAGGGTCCAAGGACGAGGTCGTGCGGGGTAGGGTCCAAGGACGAGGTTGTGCGAGGGAGGGTCCAAGGACGAGGTTGTGCGGGGGAGGGTCCAAGGACGAGGTTGTGCGGGGGAGGGTCCAAGGACGAGGTTGTGCGGGGGAGGGTCCAAGGACGAGGTTGTGCGGGGGAGGGTCCAAGGACGAGGTTGTGCGGGGGAGGGTCCAAGGACGAGGTTGTGCGGGGGAGGGTCCAAGGACGAGGTTGTGCGGGGGAGGGTCCAAGGACGAGGTTGTGCGGGGGAGGGTCCAAGGACGAGGTTGTGCGGGGGAGGGTCCAAGGACCAGGTTGTGCGGGGGAGGGTCCAAGGACGAGGTCGTGCGGGGGAGGGTCCAAGGACGAGGTCGTGCGGGGGAGGGTCCAAGGACGAGGTCGTGCGGGGGAGGGTCCAAGGACGAGGTCGTGCGGGGGAGGGTCCAAGGACGAGGTTGTGCGGGGGAGGGTCCAAGGACCAGGTTGTGCGGGGGAGGGTCCAAGGACGAGGTCGTGCGGGGGAGGGTCCAAGGACGAGGTCGTGCGGGGGAGGGTCCAAGGACGAGGTCGTGCGGGGGAGGGTCCAAGGACGAGGTCGTGCGGGGTAGGGTCCAAGGACGAGGTCGTGCGAGGGAGGGTCCAAGGACGAGGTTGTGCGGGGGAGGGTCCAAGGACGAGGTTGTGCGGGGGAGGGTCCAAGGACGAGGTTGTGCGGGGGAGGGTCCAAGGACGAGGTTGTGCGGGGGAGGGTCCAAGGACCAGGTTGTGCGGGGGAGGGTCCAAGGACGAGGTCGTGCGGGGTAGGGTCCAAGGACGAGGTCGTGCGGGGGAGGGTCCAAGGACGAGGTCGTGCGAGGGAGGGTCCAAGGACGAGGTTGTGCGGGGGAGGGTCCAAGGACGAGGTTGTGCGGGGGAGGGTCCAAGGACGAGGTTGTGCGGGGGAGGGTCCAAGGATGAGGTTGTGCGGGGGAGGGTCCAAGGACGAGGTTGTGCGGGGGAGGGTCCAAGGACCAGGTTGTGCGGGGGAGGGTCCAAGGACGAGGTCGTGCGGGGGAGGGTCCAAGGACGAGGTCGTGCGGGGGAGGGTCCAAGGATGAGGTTGTGCGAGGGAGGGTCCAAGGACGAGGTTGTGCGGGGGAGGGTCCAAGGACCAGGTTGTGCGGGGGAGGGTCCAAGGACCAGGTTGTGCGGGGGAGGGTCCAAGGACCAGGTTGTGCGGGGGAGGGTCCAAGGACGAGGTTGTGCGGGGGAGGGTCCAAGGACGAGGTTGTGTGGGGGAGGGTCCAAGGACGAGGGAAATGAGATGTTGTTGTGGAGGGAGAGTTAAAGTTGTCCCTTGGAGAGGACAGAGCTGCACATTCAGCTTGTTGTGTTTGTCAAATGCATGAAGACAAAGTGTTCATTTGTCTGAGCCTCCATTTTTGCAACATTACAGTTTGTTTGCTTGATGTTGGTCGCTTGCGTTGGCTTTTGGGGGCGCTGGGAACTGAGAGACTGTACAGTGCGACAAATGTCAGCGGCTTTGCTACATTTTTGCCAGCAAACGTGTCCTTAACATCCTGGGATTTTTAGGTACTTGTGTGTTTAACGTGTTAATATAGTCTTGAATTGCTAAATATTGCGTCGTGACTTTCTTCTGAAATAACACTTACAGATTTTGCAATTGGCAAGCTCACAACTTATTTCAACACATTGTGGAACGCTGTCCCGCTTGGATGTGGGGATGAAGAGTTTTTAGAATTGGTCGTAGTTAAAAAAAAGAAGCCGACGATGGGAAAGTGCAAAGGTTTGTTGTCATTGAAACAGCGTCACATGCAAAGAAAACAGATTGAGAAATAAAAGTACAAACTGCCTGCTAAGTCATGTTCAGAAGTTACTGTGATCAAGGCTGCTTGCTCAAATGCAGAGAATAATTTCGCCACACCTAGTCTGTGTGTGTGTGTGTGTGTGTGTGTGTGTGTGTGTGTGTGTGTGTGTGTGTGTGTGTGTGTGTGTGGCGTGTGTGTGTGTGTGTGTGCGTGTGTGTGTGTGTGTGTGTGTGTGTGTGTGTGTGTGTGTGTGTGTGTGTGTGTGTGTGACAATCATTGCTACTTGAACTTGAACTTTACTACTCTTGCTAAGTAATAATATGGCAGATTGCTGTTGACCAGTAGATTCATCTTTCATGATTACAAATGCGGTGAGGTGGCGACTTGTCCAGGTGTACCCCGCCTACCGCCCAAATGCAGCACCCCCGCGATCCCAAAAGGGACAAGCGGTAGGAAATGGATGGATTTTAATCGTGATTTACAACACTGAACCCATTAACTTGCAGTAATAATAATAATAATACATTTTATTTGATATAGCACTTTTCTGAGCACTCAAAGACACTTTACAAGATAAAAAAGAATTAAAATATAGAACAATTTTAAGTAATAATATAAAATACAGGAAATATAGAAGCAGTGAATTGTAAAACAGGTAATAAATAACACAGGACAATTCTGAGACAGGACATTACAAGACACAGAACACTAATCACAGGTTCAAAGCAGATCTGTGCTGCATGGCCAAAGTTGCCTAAAAAGCACTTTTAAGTATGATCCTGGATTTATTTAGACTACACGTAATTAAAGGCTTCATGTTACAATTGAACCAGCGAGCTTGTAGCAGACAAAGACTTTACCAAGTCACTCCCTCGTTCAACAAAATATTACTTTTTACAATTGCAATATTTCTAATCATAATTATGTCATTATTCTTCCATTTATATGAAACTTCAAAATTGATCTTTGAATACATAAAAACACTAGCCGTAGGGCTAGTTTCTTAAAATTTGCATTTCTTCAGAATTTCTATGTAAGAAATGCATGTCGAGGCATCTTAAAAATGCTGAAGTATGTTCAACTTCTGGGGCTCTGCCCTCTGAGCCCCTCAATGATTCCTTTTTTCAGATCTGTGCTGAGTTCCTTTGACTTTCCCATTCTGCCGTTTGTAAGCGAGTCTAATGACGGCCTCACATGAGCCCTACTATGACTGCCTCACATGAGCCCTACTTCAATGTGCTCAGAGAAATCAACAATCATAATCGCTCACATGAAGTTTAGAGGCCAGGAAGCTACTTTGATTTGATTGTCATTTTTCTACCTCACCAAAATTTATCATTTATGTTGCTGTATGTATACTTTTGATCGCTCACATTTTCAGTAGAGCCGTAATAAATTCATAAAAGAAGCAAACTTCATGAATGTTTTTTGTGAGCAACAAGTATGTGCTCCAATCACTACATCACCAAAACATAAGAATGATTGTAAAGTCAAGACAGCCATGACATCATGTTCTTTACAAGTGTACCTACACTTTTGACCACCACTGTCTATACACAAAATTAACTGTATTATTTACTCCGAAGATCTCTAATTTTCTATATGATATTTTCCCAGGTAACACCTGATCATCATTTTGTGCTGGACTGCCACCCTGCTTACGACAATATTGTAATTGGTGCAGGATTCTCAGGTACCAGCCAACACAATACTGTACTAATTACTAGGGATGCACCGATTAATCGCTAACAGAATATATTCGGCCGAATATGGCAAAAAAAAGCCACATTCAGCCTTCGGTGGAATGAGTTAAAAACAAGGCTGAATAGTGGCGTGTGACGCAAGTTTTTGAGGCAGTGACACAATCAACCAACGTGCGGTGAGGCGGTGACGTTGGGATATGTTGTGTACCTGTATAAGTGTGTGAGGTTACATGCACACACTTATTGAGATTTAGTGGGGCCTCTGTTTACATTATTAGCATGTTGTGTAGGCTACCTGTATAAGTGTATGAGGTTACAAGCACACACTTATTGAGATTTAGTGGGGCCTCTGTTTACATTATTAGCCTGTTGTGTAGGCTACCTGTATAAGTGTATGAGGTTACAAGCACACACTTATTGAGATTTAGTGGGGCCTCTGTTTACATTATTAGCATGTTGTGTAGGCTACCTGTATAAGTGTATGAGGTTACAAGCACACACTTAATTGAGATTTACTTGAGCCTTCTGTTTACATTATTAGCCTGTTGTGTAGGCTACCTGTATAAGTGTATGAGGTTACAAGCACACACTTAATTGAGATTTACTTGAGCCTTCTGTTTACATTATTAGCCTGTTGTGTAGGCTACCTGTATAAGTGTATGAGGTTACAAGCACACACTTATTGAGATTTACTTGAGCCTTCTGTTTACATTATTAGCATATCTACTGTGGCTAAGCAGACTTTTGCCAAAAGGACAATAATTCATTTGTTGTGGGTTTATCTACTTTAATGCACTTTATATTTTTTTGGGAATGCATTTTTTGTTTGAAGGCCTAATATAAATGAAAAACTTTGTGCTTTTTTTGAAAAGCAAAGGCTACTGGAATATAAAAAAAATGTCAATATTCAATAAAAAATTACTTTATTTGAAACACATGTCTAAATATTTATTCTAGGCTATTTATGCAATATAAAAAAATTGTGAAAAACTGCATTCATTATTCGGTATTCGGCCAAGCGTTTAAAATTTATTCAGCTTCGGCCACAAATTTTGATTTCGGTGCATCCCTACTAATTACATTTGGTTTGCATGTATATGTATATGTATATGTATATGTATATGTATATGTGTTGCTAGGTGGAGACATTGGCATAACGCAGCAGAAGCCTAGACATTTACTTTATACACACACTAAAAGATTAAAAAATGTCCCTTGAAATAAAAGCTGAAAATTTTAAAAAAGTCCATCCTCAGAAATGTGACTTTGTCAGGGAGTGTCACCAAACAAGATTTTGGACACATTTGAAGAATGACACAAATGTTTTGAGGTATTCCGAGGGACTCTCCTTCATTCCCAGGACTCAGAGCATAATGTTGCTCTTGTCACCCAAACTCTGAGCATGCCAATGAAATCATTCTCACAGTTCTCTAGTCCAAGTCAAAGTACAGAGGTCTGATAACTAATGTCTACAATTTGTCTTTTCTCTTTAACCAAAGTGTAACTTTTAATTGTGTGTAAAAGTGTGAGATGTGTACTATTTGCTGGGATTGGCTCATGCTGCGGACATTTCTTCTCCAGGTCACGGCTTCAAGTTTGGACCCGTCGTCGGCAAGCTGCTCTGTGAACTCAGCCTGGGAGAGGTGCCCTCCTATGACCTTTCACCTTTCAGAATAGCACGCTTCCAGACAATCATCAAGTCACCCTTGTAGAAAGGACTGTCCTCCATATTTCATGTGATCATCCATCTCATCTGAGAGAAATCAACTTGCCTTATGTCCATCAACCGTGCAAGACTTCTTGGGGAAGGCCGATCTTTCCAAAGATTGAACTATTAGTGAAATGAATGAATGAATGACTATGATTTAGGATGTGAATAGCTGAAGGAAGAAAAGTTTCATTCAGATCCACTTGTTAAATGAAGAGGTTCAGCATTAAGGTAGCAAAGTGTTATGATTGACTTCTTTTTTTTTTACATGAAATTGACTTTTTGCCTGACTCTGATTCAGTGCACTCAACTTTTTTGAAGTTGTCTCATTTTTGTAAACCACAATCAACTCCATGCTTGATTAGAGATGGGAATTAATACGAGCTTTCCGGTTGGGATTCCACTTTCAATTCTGCTTGACGCTTGGCTTCCTTCACCTTCTCTTCTTGATTCTTCTTTGGACAAAAAGGGAAGAAAAGTTGTGTTTGCATCAATGTTGGTTAGTTTACTTCAAAGCCAACAGTGAGGTCATTAAAAGCACATAACATAACAAAAATAACGAATAATGAATATAAAAATGAATATAAAAAGTACTTCTGATTGTGATTTAGATCCAGCCTGGTTTGTGCAGCCCTTTGAGACACTTGTGATTAAAAGCTATAGAAGTCAACTTTGAATTGAACAAAGTAAAACATCCTTTTGTTTTGCCACATGTTGTCTACTTTAGGGAAAATAAACTTTTCAAACTGATGGATCAGTCTTACCCTAGGGCAGGGGTCGGGAACCTTTTTGGCTGAGAGAGCCATGAAAGCCAAATATTTTAAAATGTATTTCCGTGAGAGCCATTTAATATTTTTTAACACTGAATACAACTAAATGTGTGCATTTTTAGGTAAGACCAACATTTTTAGAGTACAATAAGTATCTTATTCTTTTTAATAACATGTTTATTCTGAAGCTAATCAATGATAAATAAGTGAAGTGAAGTGAATTATATTTATATAGCGCTTTTCTCAAGTGACTCAAAGCGCTTTACATAGTGACATCCAATATCTAAGTTACATTTAAACCAGTGTGGGTGGCACTGGGAGCAGGTGGGTAAAGTGTCTTGCCCAAGGACACAACGGCAGTGACTAGGATGGCACAAGCGGGAATCGAACCTGCAACCCTCAAGATGCTGGCACGGCCACTCTACCAACCGAGCTATGCCGCTGTTTTTAAAAAAACAAAAAAACAAACAATTATTCTTCCTATTAATGCGACTTCTTGAACAGGTGCGATAGAAAACGATGGATGCATGAGAATGTTTTATAAATTGAACATTATTTTTAACACTGTGATTACTAGTGTAATCATTATGTATTTATGGTGTTAAGCAATGTCAGCTAAGATTGATCTGAGAGCCAGGTGCAGTCATCAAAAGAGCCACAGGTTCCCTACCCCTGCCCTAGGGCCAGGGGCTGAGGGGGTTTTGGGACCCCTCCCCCCAACTCCAAAAACACAGTTCTAAAACAGAAATCATGATTTTTCTCAACAGAACCGTAACAATTCCAAAATATCCTCCATTTTAATAATCTTCTTTGTGAAGGGTGCACGCATGTCTGTGCTTTTACCTCAGTAGTCAGCGAGCTTGCCTCTCACACCAGCAACCTGTGTTAGCAGCAGGAGGAGAGAGGAAGTAGAGTCCATGGCTACAGAAGCAGAGCTGACAGCCAGGAACACCAATCATTGCATTCTGCCAGCATATTGGTGGGGCCCCGCCCAGGTAAGCCATTGGGAGTGTGGCCCTCGGTACAGGTGGACAACTCCCTTCTTCTTCCTGTGCGACTGAAGAGAAGAAGCAGAGGGGCTGGGAAATTTGGAAAAGTGTTTTTCTAGTTGGGGTTGCAGGTTTTTAGAGATGGTGTTCACCATCTGGACAGTGGCTTCTGCATAAACCCTCTTCTTGCAAAACAAAATGTCTCCAAAACATCTGAACCTTGAACTAGTGTCAACAAAACATACAACTTTGCAACCACTTTAAAGACCATCAACATCAAATGAAACTTAACCTGGATCTGCGCTCGTTTTATTTTTTGGAATCCGAGCCAAAAGAACGTAAACATGGGATCACTTTTTGTCTTGTCTGAGTTTTCAAATGACAAAGTAATCGTAATTCTCCCGCTGTCAGGTTCAAACACCAAACTATCTATTACACAAGACAAGAAGCAAGGAATCAGGCAGAGACGGAGTTCAATTTTGCTCATGAGGAGAAACGTTTGGGGCTGCACACTCAGTTACAGTCTCCCACCACGTTCTAATACCACCGTGGATGTACCATAAGCCAAAGGTAAGTATGCAATTATTAAAGAATAGAAATGTAAAAAGTTAGCAGGTAGAACAATGTTTTTTAAACAACATCATGGTGTATACAGATGCATCAAAAAGTATAAGTAATAAAGTAGGAGCTGCTGCAGTTATCCCACAAAGAAACATAGTATTTAATAAAAGAATCAGTGATAAACTATCTGTTTTTACGGGGGAATTGGTTGCAATTTGTATGGCAGTTAACTGGATCGAGGAAAAGAAAGCAAGGAAAGCAGTCGTGTGCTCGGACTGCAGCAGTGCTTTGATGAGCATAAAAAACATAGCATCAGAAACAAGACAAGATCTAGTTGATGTAAGAGTTCAGGCCATCTGCAGAATAAATAAAGTCTGCTAACGTTTCTCTGGTTCCTGCTCATGTAGCAGTTGTGGGCAAGCAGTTAGCAGATAGATACGCAAAAGAAGCAAGCACTCAAACAGAAGTCAACATGGAGATGAAGCACAGCAAAGAAGTGAAGAACATCATGAAGATAGAAGACAAGAAAAAGATGATTGGAATAAGGAAAGACAAGGAGGAGAGTTTTACAAAGTCCAGAGGAGAGAAGGTGTCATGAACAAGAAGACATTATTACTAGAATGAGATGAGGACAAACAGGTTGAAATAGTTGACTGACATTGATAGGAAACATGATACAGCACTCTTGTCAGCAAAGTGGAGCACATCTTTTAATACATTGTAGCAAATACTATGCAGAAAAGGAAACACTGGAAAGTAAGTTAGCAAAAGAGAAGATTAGATTAGCAGTGGAAGATATTTTAGGATTGCACTCAGAACACACAGGTTATTGTTGGCGATCACTGGAGAGGAGTATGATTGTCCTCCTGTCGGTGGGACTGCCTTCAGGAGAAAGCCTGTGCGTGGAATCTTTTCAAGTGAGGAGACTGGTGCACAGACCGCCACCACACTGTCTTGGCAAGGAGAAGGCCAGGGTCCAATGGCATGGAGACCAAGACAATCGGGGCCCATCTTCGCTGCAGCCTTCTTCCGCCTTTGTGACCGTTGTGGAGCTTCTCTGCAACCATCATCCGCCCACTCCGCCTTTCAGGTCTTTTACGAGGAGAGAGACATGCAGACTCCAACGTGACTTCTTGGCTGTGGGGAGCTGTATCCGCTGGCAAGGGAAACCCAGGACCACCGGCACCTCCTCACAGATGCAGGAGGCCACCGGAGCTCCGGTCTGTCGGAGGACCGCCTATTGTGCGCCTAGCATCACTTGCTTTTCTCAGGGTGTGATCCACCTGCCTTTTGTCTTCCCGGACTAACCCACAAGGCAGCGGAGCAGTGGTTGGGTGATGCCAATGTGGGCCTGCGTGTCACGCCTCCGGGGACCACTGCAGCTCCCAGATCCCCTGCCACGTTTGCCTTGGGCCGCGGGGCCCTAGTTAGCGTGTGGGGCCACCTGGAGGCCTGACAGGACTGTTGCTGAAGCACAGGCTGTGTACTGGCAGGAGAAGACTGACCCACCATGCTGCTTCTCCCTTCACCACAAGGGAGAGCCAGTGGCAGTGTCTGTCAGCCCAGAGGTTAGTCAGCAGGTGGCAAGTAGACATCAAACTACATCACAACACCCTGTAGACATGCAACCTTCCATCAAACTACATCACAACACCCTGTAGCATGCAACCTTCATCAAACTACATCACAACACCCTGTAGACATGCAACCTTCCATCAAACTACATCACAACGCCCTGTAGACGTGCAACCTTCCATCAAACTACATCACAACACCCTGTAGACATGCAACCTTCCATCAAACTACATCACAACACCCTGTAGACATGCAACCTTCCATCAAACTACATCACAACACCTGTAGACATGCAACTTCCATCAAACTACATCACAACACCCTGTAGACATGCAACCTTCCATCAAACTACATCACAACACCCTGTAGACATGCAACCTTCCATCAAACTACATCACAACGCCCTGTAGACGTGCAACCTTCCATCAAACTACATCACAACACCCTGTAGACATGCAACCTTCCATCAAACTACATCACAACGCCCTGTAGACGTGCAACTTCCATCAAACTACATCACAACACCCTGTAGACATGCAACCTTCCATCAAACTACATCACAACACCCTGTAGACATGCAACCTTCCATCAAACTACATCACAACACCCTGTAGACATGCAACCTTCCATCAAACTACATCACAACACCCTGTAGACATGCAACCTTCCATCAAACTACATCACAACACCCTGTAGACATGCAACCTTCCATCAAACTACATCACAACACCCTGTAGACATGCAACCTTCCATCAAACTACATCACAACACCCTGTAGACATGCAACCTTCCATCAAACTACATCACAACACCCTGTAGGCATGCAACCTTCCATCAACTACATCACAACACCCTGTAGACATGCAACCTTCCATCAAACTACATCACAACACCCTGTAGACATGCAACCTTCCATCAAACTATATCACAACACCCTGTAGACATGCAACCTTCCATCAAACTACATCACAACACCCTGTAGACATGCAACCTTCCATCAAACTACATCACAACACCCTGTAGACATGCAACCTTCCATTAAACTACATCACAACACCCTGTAGACATGCAGCCTTCCATCAAACTACATCACAACACCCTGTAGACATGCAGCCTTCCATCAAACTACATCACAACACCCTGTAGACATGCAACCTTCCATCAAACTACATCACAACACCCAGTAGACATGCAACCTTCCATCAAACTACATCACAACACCCTGTAGACATGCAACCTTCATCAAACTACATCACAACACCCTGTAGACATGCAACCTTCCATCAAACTACATCACAACACCCTGTAGACTGAATATTCCATCAAACTACATCACAACACCCTGTAGACATGCAAACTTCCATCAAACTACATCACAACACCTGTAGACATGCAACCTTCCATCAAACTACATCACAACACCCTGTAGACATGCAACCTTCCATCAAACTACATCACAACACCCTGTAGACATGCAACCTTCCATCAAACTACATCACAACACCCTGTAGACATGCAACCTTCCATCAAACTACATCACAACACCCTGTAGACATGCAACCTTCCATCAAACTACATCACAACACCCTGTAGACATGCAACCTTCCATCAAACTACATCACACACCTGTAGACATGCAAACCTTCCATCAAACTACATCACAACACCCTGTAGACATGCAACCTTCCATCAAACTACATCACAACACCCTGTAGACATGCAACCTTCCATCAAACTACATCACAACACCCTGTAGGCATGCAACCTTCCATCAAACTACATCACAACACCCTGTAGGCATGCAACCTTCCATCAAACTACATCACAACACCCTGTAGGCATGCAACCTTCCATCAAACTACATCACAACACCCTGTAGGCATGCAACCTTCCATCAAACTACATCACAACACCCTGTAGGCATGCAACCTTCCATCAAACTACATCACAACACCTGTAGGCATGCAACCTTCCATCAAACTACATCACAACACCCTGTAGACATGCAACCTTCCATCAAACTACATCACAACACCCTGTAGACATGCAACCTTCATCAAACTACATCACAACACCCTGTAGACATGCAACCTTCCATCAAACTACATCACAACACCCTGTAGACATGCAACCTTCCATCAAACTACATCACAACACCCTGTAGACATGCAGCCTTCCATCAAACTACATCACAACACCCTGTAGACATGCAACCTTCCATCAAACTACATCACAACACCCTGTAGACATGCAGCCTTCCATCAAACTACATCACAACACCCTGTAGACATGCAGCCTTCCATCAAACTACATCACAACACCCTGTAGACATGCAACCTTCCATCAAACTACATCACAACACCCTGTAGACATGCAACCTTCCATCAAACTACATCACAACACCCTGTAGACATGCAACCTTCCATCAAACCTACATCACAACACCCTGTAGACATGCAACCTTCCATCAAACTACATCACAACACCCTGTAGGCATGCAACCTTCCATCAAACTACATCACAACACCCTGTAGGCATGCAACCTTCCATCAAAACTACACCACAACACCCTGTAGGCATGCAACCTTCCATCAAACTACACCACAACACCCTGTAGGCATGCAACCTTCCATCAAACTACACCACAACACCCTGTAGGCATGCAACCTTCCATCAAACTACACCACAACACCCTGTAGGCATGCAACCTTCCATCAAACTACACCACAACACCCTGTAGGCATGCAACCTTCCATCAACTACACCACAACACCCTGTAGGCATGCAACCTTCCATCAAACTACACCACAACACCCTGTAGGCATGCAACCTTCCCATCAAACTACACACAACACCCTGTAGCATGCAACCTTCCATCAAACTACACCACAACACCCTGTAGACATGCAACCTTCCATCAAACTACATCACAACACCCTGTAGACATGCAACCTTCCATCAAACTACATCACAACACCCTGTAGACATGCAACCTTCCATCAAACTACATCACAACACCCTGTAGACATGCAACCTTCCATCAAACTACATCACAACACCCTGTAGACATGCAACCTTCCATCAAACTACATCACAACACCCTGTAGACATGCAACCTTCCATCAAACTACATCACAACACCCTGTTAGACATGCAACCTTCCATCAAACTACATCACAACACCCTGTAGACATGCAACCTTCCATCAAACTACATCACAACACCCTGTAGACATGCAACCTTCCATCAAACTACATCACAACACCCTGTAGACATGCAACCTTCCATCAAACTACATCACAACACCCTGTAGACATGCAACCTTCCATCAAACTACATCACAACACCCTGTAGACATGCAACCTTCCATCAAACTACATCACAACACCCTGTAGACATGCAACCTTCCATCAAACTACATCACAACACCCTGTAGACATGCAACCTTCCATCAAACTACATCACAACACCCTGTAGACATGCAACCCTTCCATCAAACTACATCACAACACCCTGTAGACATGCAAACTTCCATCAAACTACATCACAACACCCTGTAGACATGAAACCTTCATCAAACTACATCACAACACCCTGTAGACATGCAACCCTTCCATCAAACTAACATCACAACACCCTGTAGAATGCAA